>NC_134900.1:26612478-26797478 GCF_041734735.1 Babylonia areolata
TTATAATCACAGAGATGGATCTGGTGTATTTCATGACAGAGAATCAAACGGACCCAGATCTGGAATATGCGCTTTTGTATGGGGATGAAGCAAATATTCATATACTACGTGGTCAAATCTGGTATGGCAAGCTTTTCCAAGGCATTGTCGATCGTGTCGAATTATGAATAACTTGTCTCACGTATCGTACACAACCTTCTGAGCCCGTCTGAACAGCCATAGTATTAGCTTTTCGTCTTCACCTTTATAATTTCGATGAAACAGTTCGGTAACAGACATTAAAAAAAAAATTGAAAAGATGGCACAAAATTTCAGTCCTTCTGATATTTAATCTATGATAGTACTAAACTAGCTATATGTGCAGCAACTGGCAGAACCTGTGTCTGACTATGTGCAGTGTGAACGGTCTCGACATCTTAAATGAAAGTTTTGCTAAGCACACGTCTTTTATAATCCGTCAGTAACAGCAGTATGTGTTTCTGAATGTAGTATGAATGTACGCTTGAGTTTGAGTGTATCTAACTTAACAGCCGTCTTTCCTCTAATGAGCGCGGGTGTTGCGGTGTGCGGGGGCATTGGGGGAAAGTAGCATTGAGGGAAATGCCACTGGAATGGCGCGGAAGATGTGACAAGAATAAAAAGAAGGAAAAACGCTTGTGATTTTTTTTTTTTTTTTTTTTTTTCACAACGCTTCGCGAGGGTTTGTTACAGTTCACCACCACCCTCTCTTTCTTTATCCAACAGTTATTAGGCATCCCCCTTCCTTCTCTTCTACAAACGCACACGCACACACCGCACCGCCCCCCTTTACTGTACCAAAAAAACAAACAACCAACAAAAAGGCTGTCAGAGGTAAAAGACCCAATGACAGCTGGGCGTGTGGCAGGGGTTTAGCATCTCTTTCAGGCCCAGTGGCAGCAGGGGCGGAGGAGAGTGTTTAGAGCCCAACCCAGATTATCCCCGACTGACGTGTGTCACCACTTCCTGACCTGACAGTCCTGGGGACTGTGGTGACGACTGAGGGGTCGGGGTGTAAAGACGATCAGCCCACCACTCGACAGACCTTAATGTGGCTATTGTTGGAGACAGAGACAGAGACAGAGAGAGAGAGAGAGAGAAGGGGGATGGAAGGGGGGGGGAGGTGTGTGGGTGGGAAAGAATAAAGAACAGCCTGAGTCAATGGTATGGGTGTGTGATGACTCTGATGGGAGCACTGATCAGAAGCTGTGGTTGGGAAAAATGTTGGAACCCGGCATGGTTAGGCGTGAGGGGAAAAAATCATCAACCTGCTGTTATAGTTTATGAAGGATATTTTTGAAGGTACTTAATCGGGGGAAACTAGGAACCATCACACTTGCCTTGGGGTCTTGTCTCTCTCACCATTTAAAAAAATTTTTTTTATCATGCCTGCGTTTATGTAGTTTGTTGTTGTTTTTTTTGTTTTTTTTTTTGTCATTGTGTAAGCGTTATGTTTTAAAAAGAATCTTTGGTATACATTTCAGTTTTGATTATTTGATTTTATATATTTCTATACACATTCCAGACAGATTTACAATTGTTGAGTGGTAGTTTTTTTGTTTTTTTTTGTTTTTTTACATTGCAAAATTGATTATTGTGTGAGGAATATACATGCTAAACGTTATGCCTCAAAGAAAACTTAGTTTCACATCTTGTTCTTTTCACTGAAAAGGATTAACATGGAAAATTGTTTGTTCATGTGTGCAAGTACATTTATGTTATTGATGTGGGTGCTGTGATCAACACTGAACAGCTGATCAGCTTCATTTGTTACAGAACCTCATCTCTTCCAAGCAAGATACCTTGTGTCCAGATCGCCAGATGCTTTACATACGGATGATACGCTACCCCCAACTTGCAGTCACAACAGTTCCAACCCTGAAGGACAACACTGGATGATTTTGTGTTGAATTCAGGGTGCAGGTAAAAAGCCCATGTAAGTATGTCAATATACAGGGATTCATCTTGAGTGTTGGACATTGGACGCTGAATCGATCAGTCTTGAAAATGACGGGCGCAATAGCCGAATGGTTAAAGCGTTGGACTGTCAATCTGAGGGTCCCGGGTTCGAATCACGGTGACGGCGCCTGGTGGGTGAAGGGTGGAGATTTTTACGATCTCCCAGGTCAACATATGTGCAGACCTGCTAGTGCCTGAACCCCCTTCGTGTGTATATGCAAGCAGAAGATCAAATACACACGTTAAAGATCCTGTAATCCATGTCAGCGTTCGGTGGGTTATGGAAACAAGAACATACCCAGCATGCACACCCCCGAAAACGGAGTATGGCTGCCTACATGGCGGGGTAAAAACGGTCATACACGTAAAAGCCCACTCGTGTGCATACGAGTGAACGTGGGAGTTGCAGCCCACGAACGCAGAAGAAGAAAAAGAAGACCAAACCTTTTTTCATTCATATCTCCACCTTGTCCGAATGAATTTTTGTGTTTTGTGAAGTCAAGTCAGATGCAGCAGTCAATGCTTATGACCTCGATGCATCCAAGTGTCTGCTCTCATGAAGCGATCTCTAGCCTGTACACATGCAGCTTAGTTCCCGTTCTGACAGAATTGGCCTTGTGATCGGAGCTTCTATTAAAGGGAACTAACCCTGACAATATTTTATAACATGGATTCCCACACCTCTTACCTCCCTCAATGTATGGACTGTTTTTTTCCACAGCCCCAACCACCCAGTTTATCTTGCACTTCATGTTGGAAGTGGAGAACAGGCACGACTTTCCTTTTGACTACTCATCCTCTGGACAGGTGGAAAGTCAAGTAAACCAACACATCTCTATGGTCACACATCTGCTATCAACTGCTATGACTGGGTTCGTTATGTACTGAACTTTGTTTTTTTGTTTGTTTTTTTTTTTGTTTGCTGTCGAAAACAAATATTTTGTGGGAGAGTTCTATGCTGGAATGGTTTCTAACATGGCAGTCCACACATAAATCATCACTACCCTTTTTCAATATGAGAAGATTTTCACATTAATATTTTTTTAAAGAATCAATATTTTCCTCTCATTATTAGAACTTTCAGATCAGATACTTCTTGATGGAAACTCAAAACGCTTACCAGATGTTACACAGAAACTGATATACACAGGCATACACAGGCAAACTAACAGATGAAGAGCCGGAAGTTGTTTTACTTACAAATTATAAAGCAGTCATGAAACAGTTGGTATGCATGGGTGGTTGTTGTTGTTTTTTTTTGGGGGGGGGGGTTGATAATCAGTACAATCACTGCAAAGAGGTGTGCAAAATGGCAACAGTTGGTCCAAATACGTTTTTTTTTTTTACTGCCAGCAGAAAATGAGGTTGAGATGTACCCAGAATTGTGTGCTGGAAAGTGAACGTTTCCATTTAGCCAGGCATGCCTACAGATTATTTCTAAGTTTCATTAAGGCAAATTTAATGGTTCTATTGATTTATGGAAGTTCCAACCTTTTCATGTCTTCGACACAACTTTCAGGCTAAATTCCAAATGCTTTCAAACACTCCACATTCAGTTCTTGATTGTTCACATTCAGCAAACATTGATTGTAGAGCTAGAGAATCTTTCTCTTTTCATTGCAAACAGATATATATGCAACCTTAGTTATGTATCTGCAAACGGGGAAAGCACCCAAACAAAATTAATTCAGAAATTGATTTCTGGATTATCTGGATGCGCCATCAATGGTATCTTGAGCCATTGATGTTATCTGTCCTCACTTGCTGTGTTGGGAATGCCGCTGATATGAAAGCAGTTCAGCGAGTCGTACGGCTGCTCCTGATCATCAACTTTATCTTTCAGAGCAGTGATCTCTTTGTCTTTGGCAGCCAGCTGATCTCTTTGACTTAAGCCTGAAATCTCTGTAGGTGTCAATGAACTGGGCAGCCACAACTCTAGAAATCATCGCAATAATTAAACAAGAGAGGCAAGGCCTTCAAGACTCACTTGTGATAAATTAAGTCCCCTAGCATTAATTACAGAGTAATTTCCCTTTTTTTTACTATCTGCACCAAAACGTTTGCAAAATAAATAAAAATTCCATGCTTAGCAAAAGAAGTTCCTGTTTGAACTAAAAATGATAATAATGATTCCTCTTGTTGTTGCGTCAGAATAAGAGGTCAAAGTGCCAAGTTTAGAGAATACAAAAAATATAAATATAACAGTAAATGCAGTTTGCATATAATTAGGCTTCTTTTTTATTTTTTTGTGCCCATCCCAGAGGTGCAATATTGTTTTAAACAAGATAACTGGAAAGAACTGAATTTTTCCTATTTTTCAGAATAAGAGGTCAAAGTGCCAAGTTTAGAGAATACAAAAAATATAAATATAACAG
The DNA here is from genome assembly GCF_041734735.1 of Babylonia areolata. NCBI lineage: Eukaryota > Metazoa > Mollusca > Gastropoda > Neogastropoda > Buccinidae > Babylonia > Babylonia areolata. Next base: position 26,616,831 of record NC_134900.1, read on the forward strand.
TAAATGCAGTTTGCATATAATTAGGCTTCTTTTTTATTTTTTTGTGCCCATCCCAGAGGTGCAATATTGTTTTAAACAAGATAACTGGAAAGAACTGAATTTTTCCTATTTTTATGCCAAATTTGGTGTCAGCTGACAAAGTATTTGCAGAGAAAATGTCAGTGTTAAAGTTTACCATGGACACACAGACACACAGACACATGGACACACACACACACACACACACAGACAACCGAACACCGGGTTAAAACATAGACTCACTTTGTTTACACAAGTGAGTCAATAAAATAATTAATTTGTGGTTCACACAAAAGTGACTTGGAATTCTTGTTTCAGACCAGAATCTATGGTAGACTAGGGTAGCAGCCACTAAAACACCACTGTCAAAAAACTTTTTTCTCTTTTAAGGCTCAGTCACAGTCCTATAAAGAAATTCAGGGTTGATGATAGCAGCGTCTGACTTGCTGTCTTCAGTGAAACTCTCCTCTCTCAAATGTTTCTCATGGCATGGTGGTGAATGCAATCAAACACAAAACCAGTCTGTCCAGTATCGGTTATTCACAGTGCATCAAGCTAGCACACTCCGCGTTACCTGTAGGCCATCACTCCACTGATGAGGAGTATGAATGTATGTGCATGGATACATGTGTATATGCATGTGTGTATAATATGTGAGAATACATATTTGTGTATATATGTATGTGCAGGCATGTTTTTCTATCTATCTGTATGTATATATATATATATATATATATATATATATAAGTATGTGTGTGTGTGTATGTGTATGTATTATATATATGTATATTTGTATATATGTATGTGTATGTATATACATGTAAATGTGTGTGTGTGTGTGTGTGTGTGTGTGTGTGTGTGTGTATACTATGTGTTATGTTGAACTTCTGTCTAAAAAGGAATAGGTTTATTATTTTGTTTACAAAACGTTTCAATGCACAGTGTTTTGGTAACTGAAGTGCGTGCAACCTATTTTCATAGTCAGTATCAGCAAAGCCAATGATTCTTTTAGTAAATCTTCATTGAATATTTTCAATGCTGTCTATATGTTTCACTAAGCCTGTATTCCAAACAGCATTCCCATATTCTATTCCAAGACTGGCCTGACTAATGACTTAAATAATGGCACCATATTGTTCTTACTTTTACACTGTATATATTCCCAAGTAACATTCGATCCAGTCAGTCTATTGGCTTTTTTAATGGTTTCATTAACATGAACATCAAAAGAGAGATCAGAGTCAACAATGACTCCAAGATCTCTCTCCAATGAAGTCTCCTGCACATCAGCACCATCTATATGATACTTATGATGTGGATTATTCCTGCCTGTGTAAAACTTTACATTTATTGCTATTAAATTTAATTTGCCATCTATCAGTCTAGTGTATTAACTTATCAGTACTAACTTGTAACTTCAGTCTACCAACATCAGAATCTTCTTCCTCATAGATCTTTGTATCATCTGCAAAGATTTTTTAATGAAACAGTCTAGTATATCAGGCATGTCATTTATATAATACACAAAGAGTGTGGGCCCCAAGACACTGCCTTGGGGAACACCACTACTCACCTTAACAGGATACGATGACTCAGTCCCTACTGATACATACTGTGTTCTCTCTCTTTTATCCATTCCAACAATATACCACAAAATGACAAATACTGTTCCCTTGCAATTTAATAATTAACCTATTATGTGGAACACGCTGCACATGGGACCTCAGTTTATCGTCTCATCTGAATGACAAGTGTCCAGACCACCACTCAAGGTCTAGTGGAGGGGGAGAAAATATCGGCGGCTGAGCCGTGATTCCAACCAGCACGCTCAGATTCTCTCGCTTCCTAGGCGGACGAGTTACCTTTAGGCCATCCCTCCACTAGTATCCTGTGGTGGGTCAGAGATGTGTAATGTTCAGTACTCAAGTCAATGTGGTGGGTCCGTACCTTTCAGCCTGCGCCACATGTGATGTTTCATGTGATTTCTTGTGGTCAGCTGCGTGGACAGAACTCCCAGGCTGTCCAGAGCTGCCTGTTTCCTGAACTGCAAGACTGCCACAAGGTGTGCAGTTTGGGTTTCAGGTTGCAGTGCTGAGGAGGTATCCTCAGTGTGTCAACATCCAACTGACCTGACCCTGACAGACCTTGCATCACAGGTCTTGTCAGCAACAATATTTTGTGCACTCCAGAACTTTGTCCATTTAACTCTCTCCATACGAACAGCGAAAGAGACGACGTTAACAGCGTTTCACGCCAATTACCACCATCAAAATATTACAGGCGGAAGGCTCTTACACTGAAGAGGTGAATGTTGACAAAGAATACCACAATTCTGACAACGGAAGCTAAAGGTTGGGTCATTGAGACGCCCACTGGACATCCGAGGGGTCTGTGCAGAGGAGAAGATAGGACTGGCCGTACTGAGTGAGTTAAAGTTGGCCGGTACTGTGCTGAGAGTTTGTTAGCCATTCTATCCCTGGGGAAGATATTTCACTTAAAACTGGGAAGGTTGATTCAATGTTTGATTTTTCTTTATTTTATTTTTTTTTTATGTTGAAGTAGGTTGATCTTTAATTTGGTGACAAGCCCGTAATGGTGTTAGCATTCAGCTGGACTACAGGCAATATCATTTGATTTGGATGTTCTTGAATTCAAAATGCATTGTATCTTTGTTTCAGCACGGAGCGTGGGAGCGTATGTGTGAGATTATATTCAGTTTATTACAGTCTTACTGTTTGATTGTTGGACAATAAGGAAAGGGGGAGTTTTTTATTTATTTAAAAAGGACAGTATAAAAGATAGGGGCAGCTGGGGAGGGCAGGAACTTATTGAATGTCTTCCTTCCTTTTGTCTACATCCATAGCATTGTACTGTATTACTTTTTGTCAAAACAGAGTTCTATGTGTGAATTTCAGGCTGCTCTCTCCCTGGTGAAAGCATGTTGCCAAAGTGTTGCACCACCCTTTTTTGTTTCATGTCTGCAAGGTATGTTTTTATTATCAAAGTGGACTTTTTTTTAAAGCTATTTCAAACATCAATCTAGTCTACTATTGTTGAACAGTATTGCCTTGGCCTTGGATAAATCTAAGGCTATGATCAAACTTATTGGCAGGTGTCCGTCAGTTTTCTGTAGACGCTTGTTGTGTGCATTTTCAGGGTGGGGATGGTTGCACACAGTATTCTGTACCTTTGTGAGGCTTGGTGGTAAACGAAGGCCTTCATTATATTTTTCTTGACGTCATTTTTTTCTTCTCCACAAGGTGGCTTTGAGGGAGAAGACCTGTCTTCTGTTGGATTTGTCATATTCCTAAACCTAACCCAGACCTGTGCACCCATCAGCTGACCTTTTCAGTGCTGTCACTGGTTTTCAGTATTTTATCACATTCGATCAATATTGACCATTGCTTGCTCTCTCTCTCTCCCCATCCTCCCTCCCACTCTCTTATAAAAGAAAAATGCTTGCAATATTCAATAACCATTTTCATGTCAGGAACGAATAAATTCTATACTGTTGAGAAATTGTGATTTTGGTTTATGAAATCAGATTTCCGTATTTCTCTTCTTTTTTTTTCCAGGGACAACAAATACTGAAAAATACGGGGGGTGCACAGGTCTGCAAATCCTACAAATGTAAATACTGTGCTCTGAAGCAAAGTTTTCACCATCTCTCCCCTTAACCAAAAACATAAAATAAAATAGAATATTCTTAAAAGTCAAGGCTTTTAGAATTTTCTTCTTAGCTGTTGGAATAAAAATGGTCTTTTTCCCCCATGGGGAAACCTCTCATTATGAGAAATGTGGTTATGATGGTAGTGGTGGTCATTTCGGTACTATTTTGATGGTGGTAAAATGGCACCATGTCAAAGGCAACTGCATATGATACATAAAGGCATTGAAAAATAAGTGCCAAGAATTGACTGAATACATGAGAGTGGGGTTGTCAGTACGTCAGATTCAGAGCATTAGGATGCATAATAAAAAGTGTAACAAGAGTGAAAGCCCGTTTCAATATATCCAGTTAACGATGGAAGTGTGAAATAAACAAGATATCAATTCTTCTGAGTGGTCCCAAGAGACTAACTAAACAGAAATACCAATGTCATGACTGTGTGAATTTTTACATCCTGATTCAAATACAGAGTCAGTAATAATTAGCTGGAGATTCTAATGCACAACTATCAATGAGGAAAGTTCCATATATAAGTGATGCTTTGATGCAAAGCTGTCACATGATCAGATTCCTCATGGAATTATGTGAAAGTTTCAGTTTTCATCTAATCAGTGACCGACAGTAATTAAACAAGTAATCAGAAGCTGGCATCTGTGACACAAAAATGACAAATTAGTATCATGATATGAGAAAATATAAACATGCATCATTGTGATGTATACTTCAGTACTTGTCACAAAATATGACTTAGTAAAAACATTTTCAGACTTGTATTTTATTTTATCCCATCCCTAATATCCCCAACCCTCCTCCTGAACAGCCATGCACACACATACAATGTACAGATGTCAGAATCACAACAGAGATAATAAGATTTATTATCAAAACAATTACTACCAATCATATTCAATGGATCATTAAAGACCAACATACACAATACTTGTTGACAAGGAAATGCACCTCAGTAAAAATGGACTTATGATCTGGTAGACGTGCTGCTCATTTCATTTGATTATGTACCTCAACACAGGCATCAAATCTGTCATGTGCCCCAGGTTTCCATACAGGACCTACAGATTCTTCCCAAAGGAGTTGAAAAGAAACAAAGAACTAAGCTGTTCAGGAAATAACAGCACTTAACATGAAATATCACTTTTGAATGAATGACCTTAACCTCTAACTCTCTGAGGAAACAAAACTACATCATTATGACATTAAAAACCAAAACAGTTCAGACATGTGAAAACTTGCTATGCCATACCATGCCATGTGAAGCCCCATAAGGACAGATGGACATGCCACCTTTAAAATGGATAAACAAAGTGAACTTTGGTAAGATATTGGCTGAAAATCTGCAAAAATCTGGCAAGTTCCAATCAGATCACAGACTAAATGACAGACAGTCATCAGTGTCCAGTAGCTGACCAAGCAACAGTGGATGGAATGAAAGAAAACTCGGCAAAGAAAAAGATAACTTGTTTATTTTAAAGTTCTTTTATTTCCTATATCGTTTATTTCAGGGGCTTTTTTTTAAATTAAAAAAAAAAATTAAATGATGGAAATATGGACTGAAAATAGCATGAAAGAAAGTCAAAGGACAAAATGTCACAAACATTCTATGTAATATAATTTACGGTGAATGATCGGTCTTGGGACTCCTGACAGTTTTGATGCCTGGACAAATTTACCTAGCATTAAATAAAAAAGAGAAAAAAAAAAGAAAAAAATGTACGTTTCAATTCAATTCAATGCTGCGTTTCAGGATATATTTAACACAAACTTATTGAGATCAATATCAAGTTCAAAACAAATATGCGCATCCATATACCAGAATCTAAACAGCAGTTCATATTAATGTTATAAAAAAAAAAGCAAAAAAAAAAAGCACTGGACATGTCTAAAGATTTCATGGCAGCCTTTGGTCCTAATACCCAGAAAGAAAAACGCGTCTATTCATAGCACCCTTGAATTTGATTTTTTATGAATCAAACGTTTTTTTCTCTCAAGAATGCTAGATGTAATTCCAGTATTTCTGTTAAGTAAAATGTGGGCAAACATTATAAGAAACAGCTAGAATTTAAACACAAATCAGGCACAAGTTTAATTGAAGACATTTTGATTCTGCACAAACAGGCACAGGTGTGTATACAGGCACACCACTCACTCATCAAATTTTCAGTGGTTTATTCAAAGACACGCAAATCTAATATACGCATCATTGATTGAAATGTAAAATAAGAGGTGGATTCTTTTTTTCTTCTTCTTTTTTTTTTTTTTTTTTTTTAAACAGATGGTTGGACAACTGAGCAAAGAGTGAAAATGAAAATTCTCATGTTTCTACACAAACATGCAAATGTCAAAGTATGAATACAAATGCCCATTAACATGTAATGAGAGAATTATTAAGCCAAATATTAAGTTAAAAAAGGAAGTGTTTATGATCCCTGTATGACTAAGCAAGTAGCTGCCAATCCCTCATTTCTTTCCTGATGCACACAATCATACCAGCAAACTGAAATATTAAAGAACAATGAAGTGAATGAAACCTACTTTTTTTTTCGTTAAGTATCAAGTTTCTATGCACATGGGGTGGCCTGGAAAACACTATTTCCAAACAAGACCCCAAAACAGCAGCTCAGTTTTTAATTCTGACAAGGGAGGTAGTAGTTAAACTGCGCTAGTATCTCGTGTATCAAGAAGTGATGGAGTTATAAGCATACAACTAGTTTTCCATATTGACAAAAGACAACACAAGACAACTTATTTTGTTCTATTATTGCCCACAGCAATGGCAATGCAAGACTTCTTTATTGGGTTTACACTGAACACAAGATTTGTTGTTGTTGTTGTTGGAGGGTCTTTCCTCGTACACATTTCATGACTCAATCATATGTAATCAGAATAGCACAGACATAACATGCACTGTATGCAATGGTCCTTAATCTCGACAGAATAACTAAAATAATATTGGTTTCCTTACATGCTGTAGCCCATTATGAATGACCACATAAGACTGGTATGAGAACAGGAGCTGGCCCCTGTGTATACTGCAGTACAACATAAAAATAACACTGTATAGTACAACATACACATTATTTGATTCATTCCAGTAAATATACATAGGACCTTTGATTCTGTTTCATGCTGCTAGTTGGTCTGCCTGCCAAGTGCAAAGATGTAAAAATCAGTTCTCTGAATTGTGACCCTCCACCTATCACGTTAAACTGTATTTATTGTTGACAAGCTGGCAGTGAGTGCACTTGTCATTGCTGCACTACTTCCCAAGTGGTTTTCGCAAGAATGACACTTTCATTTGTTACCGTTTTTATTTCACAATGAGAGGGATCAGATTTCCTTTGCACCATCTCTGTATGCCTGTGTGAACCAAAGTATGCAAAAGCTAGCTGGCATCACAGATTGTGACGTGTAAAAGCATGACAGATTGTGACCGTGTTGCGCACATTCATGAAGATTAGTCGACTTTGCCTCCGTTTCATTTCCGTACGTTAAGCAATTTAGCAGTTCAACAGTTTACCCCCTTTGTAGTAGAGGACAGAAAACAGACCTCCCTTACATTCTTTCTGAGAATATTAGATTTTAAATTATTCACAACCAAATACAGTTGCTCAATTTATTTTGTCAGACTCTTCTATTTCTTGGAAGTGGTTTACCTAGTAACAAAGTGAGCAATTCCTAAAACATGGGCCAGTTTTGAAGTAATGCACATATAAAGTTTCATTGACATGAAACAGCCAGCGACATGAATATGAAGTACTTTGTACTTCTACCTTACATCAGCTGAATTCACCCAATGCAGCAGTTATGTCACAATCCACAAGAAGGAATACATATATCGCAATTAAGGAAAAGTAAATGAAATCAAACTCATAAAAAAACTAATTAAGAAAAAGAAAGACAAATATGAATCCACACACACCCTCAACTTTTGTCTTCAAAAAAAAAAAAAAAAAGGAAAAAAAAAAAAGAAGAAAATTCTGAGTGAAAACAACAACTTCAGATGTTAGGTCATGGAAAGTTCACTTTTTCAATGCAACCAAATCTTCTGAACAATGAAAATGTAAACAGATATGTTACTTCAAACAAATGCAAAATCATTTCAGTTTTTTTTTTTTTTTTATAATGTTTGTAAGTACTGTCCTTAAATATAACAAGAGCTACAGATTTTTTTCAAAATGCACGTTTTTCGAAACAAATGGCACAAGCCAACAAACAGTAATACTGATGTTCGCGACTATTGGGGCACACTTGTGTGTAATAAGTGAATGTTGGAATGAAATGATAGCACACACACACACACACAATTCTGATTTGAGAAATACTTCGTATTTCACTCTTTCAGTGCATTTCTTGATGATTGCTATAGTGTCTGTATGACGCTAATTTGCATGAAAGAAAAAAATGAAAACATATTTAATAAATTATGAAATGATTTTGAATAGCATGACAAATAAATGTATGACATTCTGCCCAAACAAAAAAGGCGATGTGAAGTGCCAGTACTTTGAAAGTTGAAATGCTACTTGAGAATATATTTTCCTTTTTCTCAAATGTGGAAAATTCTTGAGAATATACTTTCCTCTTCAGATATCTACATTCATACAATATTCATGCTTTCACTGCCGCATGTTCCTAATACACTGTAAACCAGAACCAGCTGATGGTTCAACTCTGCTCTCTGTAAATGTGTGTGACTTCATTGGCATCCTATCATTTAGTTATTAAAAAAAAAAAAAAAAAAAAATTTTTTTTAAAGTTTTCCTCCTGCAGAATAGAGCTAACAGTCTCTACACGCACGTTTCTGGATACTACATTGAAAATGAAGGGGTTGGGGATATGGGGAGGAATGGACAGAAAGTGCACTGTGGACAAACTGCATCCAGGAAACACACATCCAGGCTCACTTCACCACACGGCACATTCAAACAAAATAGATCCAAGTGAGATTCGCATAACCTGAACACTACTGGCATGTTTGATACACACTCTTTGTTGCAGATAATGGAATGCATTATATTGAAATGCGTACACTATTCATCGGCATTAACTTCATGGTCAGTTTCGAAACTTGTCAATATATTATAAAGGAAGTGCAGAAATCAAACTGGTCAGTTCAAATTATAACGGTTTTGTCTCTTGTAAATACAGAGATTTCTTCTGGCTAACATCAAGCTGATCATTCCTAAATTTTGTATGTTTTGGAGGGGTTTAAGGTCCTCTGTCAAACCGTAATAAAATAAAAAGTTATTAAAACGTGTCAGCTTGAGAATGCACTCTAATGTTTCACATAAAGGCCACTTGCCAGCAATCACTGTCTATCAAAAAAAAACACAACAGAAAGCTTAAATTTATTCAAATGCAACAATGCATCTTATCCCCCCCTCCAATTTTTGGCTGAAATGTAGTGGTTACCGATCACTGAGATGAACCAGTTATCTACATCCATTAGAAAGCAAAACTTAAATAGAAGAAAATTTTCATTTAAAGCTGAAAGAAGCACAATCTATATTCAGGTGAGCAAGTGTTGGCATTGGGAACCTCAGGCCCAAGGGAGAGGAAAGTGGCGACAACACACGCACACACTAATACAAACACACTTCAGTCGTACTTCAGTATGCCTAACATGCTAAGTACTTCACAACCGTAATGAATGCAGCCTTAGTGCTTCAACAAAATGAATATATCTAAACTTAGCTGCAACAAACTCCTTGCAGATGTTTCCCCACACACACACTCTTGGCCTTCACACCAAGACAGACAATCTTCCCAACTTTGGGAAAAGGCGAGTTTGGTTCTCTGTTTCGATCTACGGCATTTATCAGTTACGTTTTAGCATAAGCAAGGCACTTCTCTCTCTAGTGAAAATGTAATGTTGAAGTGAATATTGCACACCTGTACAAACATCTTTAGGTCAACAAAAAGAGCAAAAAAAAAAAACCAAAAAAAAACCCCCAAAAAATTAAGTATATGCAGAGTCTGTGCACAAACCTGCATCCATGACCGTGTACTATTCAATTTGTCTGAATTCAAATACTGAAGACATTTTACCCTGTTGAGATAATTATAAAGAGAAAAAAATCAATAAAACACTAAAACCAACGTGATAAATTTGGACAAATTAGAAAAAATATGATTATGGCCTCCCTTCCTCAATTTTTTTTTTTTAAAGGCAAGGACCTCAACTCACATGTGATATCACTTAACTGAGCCAACACCAAAATTACATGCAATTCCCACTGAAGTCAAAAACAGAAATTATGGTACAGAGGACACTGTAAAGCAGAATAATCTTGCAACGGGACATTTTAAATCACACTTTTGTGACCTAAACAGGTGTTTCCAACTCCCTAATGCTGGGCATGCTTGGCACAGGATAACTAGATGTCTGCGTTCAGACCTCCACTCTCCTCACCAGTGATGGATAAGGCGAGGGGTATAGCAAATTATTTCTAACTAAGGTCATTTCATTGGTAACCTCGTCAGGCTTTTTTCTTTCCCCTTTTATCATCTGGTACATAAGGCCACAATTAAAGCATTTTAAGGGGAGTGATGGAGATTGTGAAACAACTTGTCAGTTTGATCAGCAACTCTTCTTTTGTAAGTTTGGATTTACAAAGGATTTATGGTTGCTTTCAGAAAAATACCATGAAATTAGATTTGCTACAATGTTAATCACTGAAAATACAATTTTTACCAATGAAAATTAAAGTATAATTATTTCCAACTGTTTCCATGAGTGTGGGATCAGTGTCGAAAGAAGTGAAAAGACTGGAAGTTGGTCACAAAGTGAATACTTTCTAGTTTCTAAGTTATTGAACAAAAACAAACAAGCTGGATTTCTGTGCATCGTGTGTACACTCATCATGTGTTAGCATGTGATAAGTGTTACCATACCATGTGATACCTCCCCCCCCCCCCACCCTCCTTGGCATGAAGGTTCTATTCTCTCAATACATTTCACAGTTTAACTTCAAAATCCTTTCATACACACAGAATCTTACAATCAATACCCATCAAGCTAACAAACAGTGATGCTTAACATTATCATCACAAAATGGGGATCTTTAAATACAAAGAAAGAAAACATCACAAAATGAAAATATAACCTTCACCTCCTAACCTCTAAATAACTACCACCGAAATTACATTGCTGTACCTCTTTCTGTAGCCAATATTATGGAAATATTGAACAGAAGTGTTGGGACCCCTCTCTGCCCTCCTCGTAAGGCATTTTATCACCTTAATTTGGGTTCATCTGTTTCTAGTGTTTGCCATCTTAACCCAAGAGCTCAAGACTTTTTTGTTTTGTTTTGTGTGTGTGTGTGTATTTTCCAGTTTCAAGCACTTCTTAATGAACTTCCTGATTTCATTAATTTGTGGAAGCTACTTTCTGTTTTTGTTACCAAAATACTTCAATCAACACACTAAAACATGCTCCCCCTTCCCTTCACCCCCATACACCCACCCACACCCAAAAAGAGTTCTCAAAAACCCTTTTGTGCTGAAGTATGTGTTATGCATTCCTAAACTAAAAGAAAAAAAATTAAAAAAGGTCTCTGCCCATTCACCTTTCATTTTTGTGTGAAGGGCCCACAAAAGAAGGTATAAATGATCATGTGAAGGACTCACAAAAATATAAATATATAAATAATCAAATTATAAATAATCACGTGAAGGACTCACAAAAATATAAATAATCAAACTACTATTAGGTTTCACACAGAAACCAATCACAGCGTCAAGGCCACTTTTCTTTTGTCATCCACCGAATCTGATCCAATTCAAAATCTGAAAAGACCAGACAGTACCAGTACCACACTTCATCTTGTCTAATGAAATATAATAAAATAATGTTGCTTTAAAGTTAGACCCAGCTGACTGCAGGGGCCATTTTATTTCAAAAAAGGTATCTGGAATGTTTCTGTTTTTTTTTTTGAAAATTAATAATTGACATTGATGTCTGCAGTTTAAGAATAATCTTATTTCTATGTGCAGTCCAATTGTTTTATACTTTGTTCCAACTTTTTGTAGCTTTTAACAAAATATTTACAATGCAAGTGTCCAGCGTGTACATTTGGATGATCAATAAGCACATATGTCCATTTAATTGTATCAAAATCAAGCAGTAATTCATTGGAATCTCATTCAAATGAAAAACAAAATAAAGGAATGAATTGTCTTGAACAATAAAATGGTGGAGGAAAACAAGTGCAGGTATGAAACCCTTCTGACATTTGAAAAGTATGTCACAAAGATGCTAACTCAAAAGAGAAAAGATCATATATATATATATATATATGGGATCAGATGAACGTAAATATGTGCATACCTTCAATGAAAATGGCCCTCTTAATCCCCACAGAAGGAAGCACTTTTTGTGCCGGACCTAACTTGTATTTCACTTGCTAGATGGGATTTTCGGACATCACAACAACCTTGGTGACCGTCCACCTATGGCACCTAACAGAGACACACCAATGGCAACAAACTGGTGTTCCCATCACTTTGCACAATCTGGATCAGATAGCTTCACAAAAATGCATCCTACCAAAGGTTAAAACGTTGGTCAAGTTCTCATTTTTAAATGGACACACACAACTGATTAACACACAGTACAGGATCAAGAGACCAATACAAATCCATATAATTCAAACTGAAACATCAGGAAATTCCAATGCCTGGACATGTCAGTTTAAGTCAGAGGATGAAGCTTACACTGCATGGTGTTATCACGACTGGACACACAGCTAACATTACACTGTCAATGAACACTGGGTACTTCCTGGAAACAGAATGGGGCACTGACAGTACTGAGAGGATGAAAAAAGGGGAAATGATATACGGCGCAGTTTCTGCACAGACAAACTTGCACTTTAAAAATCTAGCTGCTGCTTGTAGAATGTTATCACACAATATTCCCTTAAATGCATTTTCTTTGTCCACTTCAAAGAGTGGGAAGAAAAAAGAAAATTCAGAAAAAAAACCCACCCCTCATTCCCATGCAATAGACATTACGTTACAAAAAAACTGTACCCTTTTGGATGGACAAAATGATGAGAGCAAGAAAATTTCCTTCAATGTCCATGAAATTAAAAACACTTGCCTCCAATTTTTTTTTATATACTTGCTCAGTAAAGCTGCAAAGCACAGATTCGCACACTCATCTTCCAAACAGAATGCTAGAATCACTATACAAAAGGCAAGTTAACTGACACATGTACTGGCTACATCCACTGTCACAAACCGATACTGCTGCTGATATACAAGTACCAGAGGGCTCAGGCGACTGGTAACAAATGTACATGTTAACTGTATTCTTATGCGTCAATTTCTGGTGAGAGACAGACATAAATCCATGTTATTTCCTCATTCGTTTATAAATCTATTTTACTGACAATTCTTTAAAAGCAACCCATTCTCACAAACTATCTAAAAAAAAAAAAAAAAGCAAAAAAAAAACCCAAACTTAATCGATGAAGAATTAAAAGTCAAGAAAACAAGGTTCCCCCCCCACCCCATTCACTACTGTTCTGTTCCGACAAACCCCCAGCACTTTCACTCTGAACATGCACAATGAGGTATGAAGAAATCCTTCCTGGCAAACAACACAAGCATCAAGGCCTGTTGGGCTCCTTCTCAGACAGCCTGGTGAGGGTGTACTGCGAGCCCTCCTCTCGGATCTTGATTCGGTCCCCTTCCTTCTCCAGGACCAGACCGCAGCCCTTCATGATCCCAACGCCGTTGCGCTGGTTCGACAGGTTCAGGCTGTGGATGAACAGGGCGCTCTCCTCGTTGTCGCGCACCAAGTTGCTCAGTGCCAGCTTGGCCCATTCGGCCAGGACTGTTCAGCGGTTAAGAACAAACGACAAGACTTTTTTTTTTTTTCCTGAATCACCTTTTCCTCTAAACCACCTTGTAATGAACCAACATTAACTCACTGAGCACTGCACCCGAGAATTGCTCTGGTGTCAAAACCAGTCTCATTAAAACGGTTTTAATGTTACTACATTTTCATAAACCATAAGGAAATGGAACTAATTTCTATAATTCAGGATGTGTCCCCCACACAATCTGGAGGAAAAACAGTATATTTTCTGCAATTTCTCCACATCAGTGTGGCAAGGAAACCTGCCAAGGCTGTTAAATCCCCAGGGCTAAGTGGTTTAAACCAATTAGCAGAATGACTTTTTCCCTTGTCCTGTGAGAAGAATAACTCTTTCCCTTGGCCTATGTTCTGTTTCAGTAGCATTACCATCAGGCGGTTCATACCGACACGGATATTAATATTAGCTCACAATGATATTGACTTTTAGGCTACATAGCACCAGAGGTAACACAGCAATACTGCATGTTACTCTGGAGTGTTCAGCTGTGCCTGTACTGATTCAACATAACGCAGGACACCACCTGCTGATCCCCCCCAACCCCCCCCACCCCCCCACCCCCACACCTCCAACTGATAATAATAACACATTATATAGATATGTATTTCCCAGGACTGACAGATGCTTATGTATAATTATTCAGTTGTCAAGCCAGACTGTGTGAGAGCCTGCCATATAGTAGATAACTGCTTTCAGCCTCAAACTATCCAGCATCAACCAGACCCAAGAAATACAGACACCTCTCCGTTTCCATCTCTCTCAGTCCACACTATCACTCCCACAGACGGAAAGCACATTCCAGTCCATGATCTATCTTGCTATCTCACTAACACAGACAGAAAGCACATGCCAATCCACACAGACAGAAAGCACATGCCAATCCATGATCTATCTTGCTATCTCACTTCCACAGACAAAGCACATGCCAATCCATAATCTATCTTGCTATCTCACTTCCACAGACAGAAAGCACATTCCAATCCATGATCTATCTTGCTATCTCACCAACACAGACAGAAAGCACATGCCAATCCACACAGACAGAAAGCACATGCCAATCCATGATCTATCTTGCTATCTCACTTCCACTGACAGAAAGCACATTCCAATCCATGATCTATCTTGCTATCTCACTTCCACTGACAGAAAGCACATTCCAATCCATGATCTATCTTGCTATCTCACTTCCACAGACAGAAAGCACATGCCAATCCATAATCTATCTTGCTGCCACAGACAGAAAGCTCATTCCAATCCATGATCTATCTTGCTATCTCACTCACACAGACAGAAAGCTCATTCCAATCTATGATCTGTCTTGCTATCTCACTCACACAGACAGAAAGCCCATTCCAATCCATGATCTATCTTGCTATCTCACTCACACAGCCAGAAACCACATCCCAATCCATGACCCATCTTGCTACACCTGACAGCCCACAGCAACAAAGGATACAAGGGTTGCGCTCATCAATCACAGTTTGCTCCATGATCACGGGCAGACCTCGCAGCTGATCGTGTTCCCTCACCTAAAGGAAACAAAATCATGTCAACAGATAGATTACAGACCATTTTCATAGCAGTGTTCGGTTCAAAGCCTCCTACATCCAACTAAACTGAAGTCTGAAGTTTATTTTGTACAGAAATACACCATCACATGTAATGTTTCGGTTTTCTGTCATGAAATTGGTTGACAACATGTATACAACACTTGATTTTGATGACTGATTTTGAGTCTTTAAAATTTTTTAACTGATTGTTTTGATGTCAACAGATTCTGTATTAAATAAATAAATAAAATAAAAAGGGTCCAAGACTTAACCATAACTTTTCACCGGACAGCAAGGATATGAGGTATCCAATTTTGTTTCACGTAGTTTCAACAAAAACATTTCATAATAGAACAGGGAGAAAACCTGCGATTTCATACATATACACTAACAAACCAACTGCACCAGAAAACTAAAGGGAGACATTTCTTTTTTTCAAGCAACCTGAACCAATGATGTATTGTCATATGTTACCATTTTGAGTAGATTCCTTATCAAAGCACACAGCATGACACAGCACTGCATTCCACTGACTCACCAAATCCTGCACTTCCTTGTTCTGAAACGCTAGGTTGCCAATGAGACGCACAAGGTCGCATCGAAGCTGGTAGGCAGGGTGCTCCTTGAGCACCTCGTTCTTGCTCTTCACCATGCTCAACATGTTGGAACTCCGGTTGCCCTCTATGTGAATGTCCTTCAGAAAGTCTGCCACACACAACACCGCACAACTTCCAGAAAGTCCGCTCACAAACACCACTCAACTACCAGAAAGTCTGGTATACATACACCACTCAACTCCCAGAAAGCCTGTCACACACACCACCCAACTCCCAAAAAGCCTGTCACTCACACCACACAACTCCCAAAAAGCCTGTCACACACACCACACAACTCCCAGAGAGTCTGGTATACACACACCACAAAACTCCCAAAAAGCCTGTCACACACACCACACAACTCCCAGAAAGCCTGTCACACACACCACACAACTCCCAGAAAGCCTGTCACACACACCACAAAACTCCCAGAAAGCCTGTCACACACACCACACAACTCCCAGAGAGTCTGGTATACACACACCACAAAACTCCCAAAAAGCCTGTCACACACACCACACAACTCCCAGAAAGCCTGTCACACACACCACAAAACTCCCAGAAAGCCTGTCACACACACCACACAACTCCCAGAGAGTCTGGTATACACACACCACAAAACTCCCAAAAAGCCTGTCACACACACCACACAACTCCCAGAAAGCCTGTCACACACACCACACAACTCCCAGAAAGCCTGTCACACACACCACACAACTCCCAGAAAGCCTGCCACACACCACTCAACTCCCAGAAAGCCTGTCACACACACCACCCAACTCCCAAAAAGCCTGTCACTCACACCACACAACTCCCAAAAAGCCTGTCACACACACCACACAACTCCCAGAAAGCCTGTCACAAATATCACACAACTCCCAACATCATTGTCAGGTCATTGATCTGGCATTCACAATACAGTACTGACAGCAAACAGTCACAGTGTGTAGCCTGCTACTGGGCATATGATGAATGCTCAAAATTTTACACTGCTAAGTGTCTGCTGGGGATGTATGAGATTATATATATATATATATATATATATATCTATATCTATCTCCTTTGTCATTCATCAATGGGAAATAACCCAAGTTGGCACCACTGTGAAGAACAAGTGTGGATTGTGTCCCTTGAATTGCTCTCCTTTTAGTAAATTTCAAGTAAATTTTGTTGTTTTTTTACCTTTGTGAAGTGACCCAACTTCGACTAAACTATTCAAAAAGCTTCATGAGATATGTCAAGTTCGTTTACTGAAAGCAGAACAATTTAATTCTAGTGATTTAGTACACACACACACACACACACACACGCACACACACACACAACAACAAAAAAACCCACACATTTTCAAAGAAGAAAATCCATAGCAGCAAGAAAAAGAATAAAAACAAAGCAATACATCTCTACTCATCTATACTGCATTCTGCCTGCAAGGGCCTAGTTTCAGAGAAGGAAATCCACAGTAGCAGGGGGGAGGGGGGGGGAACAGCAGCAAAACAAATCATCTCTACTCACCTATGGCATATTCTGCCAGTGTACTGGGTCCCTCGGCTCTGACAAGTTTGATGCTGCTGAGAAATTTGGCAAACTCCCTGCAGCAGGAAGCCACCGCCATCACCTCCAGCATCTTCACGTGGTGGTGCAGGTCCTTAAAAACAGCCTTTACATGTCACTTTAAACAACACTAGAACTACAGTCATTGACACTGGCTACACATGAACACACCAACACAAGTACTGTAAACTACTTTGTAAGAACCCAGTATCTGGTAAACGCCAACCCCCCATTTTGGGATAGTAAAACAAAATGCTTAAAGGAAGTACACAAGCTGCCATCATATCCTCTTGATGATCAAGTACTTCAACAGATGGACATCCAGACTTCACACCCTCGAACAACATAACCTTCACAACACCAAGACCATTACCCTGAACAACTTGATCTTCAGGGCACCAGCCAACTGGTCATTAAAACAAACTCTGCCAAACCAGCTGCACCAAAAATAAACTGACTACATTCATGGAATTGGATGGGGGAGCTGACAACTGCTCAACATAACTGACAACTGGAGATAATTACATTTTTCTCTCTTTATCTGGTCTTGTTTTGATGATGCTCTGTTAAGAAATCCATATTTAAGACAATGTTACAGAGCTATATTCTTCTTTCACTACTATAATACCTGACATCAACCTGATCTGAGAGACCCAACTCAAAACAGTGCTGTTCAAGAGATTCGATAACCCTCTCAAAGATGCAGGAGTAAAATGAGTAATACTTGATTGCGTGGTCCTATTCTTCAAGTCAGCTACATTCAACTCTGGGCAGGAGCCCACCAAAAGTTGAAGAAAAAATAAATAAATAAATAAAATTTACAAGTCACATGTCCGATAAGGTTCGAACTCATGACTTTCCTGCTGCCTGTCCTGCTGCACAATTGCTGGTCTGATTCCAAGAGCAAATGTTAACTGATCCACTGACTTGATCAAAAGTTTGCACACGTTTTGTTTCTCCCCAGTTTAATTTGGATGATGACCAGGCTGGATTGATAACTAGACACAAAACAGTGAAGTTGTGATCATGCAGCACAGCACGCTGTGCCATTTCACAATACCGTTGAACAACAAATGCAATAGCCGAGTGGTTAAAAAGATAAACTTTCAATCTGAGGGTCCCATGTTTGAATCTCGGTAACGGCGCCAGGTGGGTAAAGCGTGGAGATTTTTCCAATCTCCCGGGTCAACATATCTGCAGACCTGCTAGTGCCTGAACCCCCTTCGTGTGTAAACGCACACAGATCATCAAATGCACACATTAACGATCCTGTAATCCACGTCAGCTTTCGGTGTGTTATGAAAACAAGAATATACCCAGCAAGCACACCCCTGAAAATGGAGTATGGCTGCCTACATGGCAGGGTGAATAAACAAAACGGTCATACATGAGAGATGTTACATGTCTGACTGCGTACATGTGCGTGCCTGAAATATACCTGAATGACACAAGGAATCGAATGATGAGCGTCCAATGGCAGCCATCTGTCAGCTCTAGTCTACACAGGTAGGCAGCCTGTCGTGCAAATGACCCTGAGTTTGTAAAGTGCTTAGAGGTTGGTCTCAGACTGAGGATAGGCACTATGTAAGTATCCATATCATTAACAGCTTACCACGTTATTTGTTGACTGCTGCTGTGCCAACAACGAAACTCCCAGGGAAGGCCTGGCCACTATCACATTCTCTGCATAGAAGCGCAGGTTACTGTGTAACGTGGGCATCTCCGATTCCTTTTCGTCCGCAGTGCGCCATTCATTGATCGCATCTTTCATGCAGTTGCACACAAAGTACCTGAAATACACAAACACACAATCCCCTGAAGATATGAATCAAACATTTTTTTACCTCCACTGTTTTACTCTGAACACTGGAGAAGGGTAAGTATTCTTTTTATGGAAATAAACAGCACAAAAACATTGTGACTTCTTTTTCATTTCTATTTCTTTAAGTTGTACAGGAACATTAGGATCAACTCTCCCTGGACGACGGAATGTGTGAGCATTCCTACATAAAATGTATTTGGATTTGGACAACAGAATGGAATAGCATATTCCAAAAATAAAAATCCACTACGCACTGTACAAGTGTTTTTGTGATTAGCCAAGCAGAGTGCGCTATTCTGGGTCACTCCACAACCAAATGGTATGATTGACGAGCCTGTCATGTGTGGCCTGTCTCGCACACACGCTGACAGTCACTGACTGGTTGCCTGCTCGCGTGGCAGCCTGTTGGCAAATGGCGTCTGAAGCGGGTTCTTCTCAAAATGTTGCGGAGTGAACAAGGCAACGACGGCAATGTTTTAGTGTTGCCAAAGTACCTGAAATGCTACAAACTGAAGGGTCGAACATCGAGGAGGTGGAGGATGACAAAGAAGAAAGTGAATTAAGTGCAGAAAGCGAGCATGGTAAAGGTGATTCGGGGTGAAAAATTGGCAATATTTTCTACATAATGGCAAAACTGATGAGAAAGATGAGAATTTTGAATTTTTTATATGTAATAGCCAGACACGTAATAAACCAGTTCTGAAAGTTTCATTTTCTTACTCTGTATTTTGAATTTTAAAAAGTTTTTTTCCAAACCCTTACAAATGGACCGTCTGTGGGGGAAAGCAAGGGAGAAAACTTGCTGTCACAAGTGAGTTAAGATGGAACAGTGATCAAAGAAACCATCCACTACACAAAAAGCAAATCAAAGAATAAAACTGTATCGATCACAACACAAACTGAACAGGGTAGAATGTGAAACTGCAACTAATCCTAATAATGTTGAGTTAATAAAGCAAACAGATTCCATTGAAATGTAACTGTGTATTTTTGAAATGCAAATAGCTAAAGAAGCACAAATTCATGCCAGAGTTAAGTTTATTACAGAAAAAGATTAGTATTTTTTCAGACAAGGAAAAAGCTCAGTCAAACATACAAGACTGCATCACAAAAAAAAGGTAAAACTAACAGATCAGAATGAAATAAAGCATGAGCTATCAACTTTTACCACCAGAGAGACCAAAAAACAGTAAACTTTCAGGATGAATCGATCCAAGGATTTTTTAAATTTTATATACTAATACAGAGATTCTTCAATTATCTCAAGATCAGAAAAAAAGACAAACTGGGAAAGGATATTACAGAAGATGATCACGTAAGCAATAAAACAGATAAGAAATGGATTATCTCCAGGATCAGATGGTTTAATCACTGTGTTTCTGAAATTCTTTTAGGTAAAGAAAAAAGGCATGTTTTTGAAATCAATCAAACAGCTTTTACTCATGGAGAAAATACACCTTCACAGAAGTGAGCTACAGTAACACGCATACACAAGGGAAAACAACAGCTGGCACCCTATCACTTTAACAAACACTTATCTAGTTATTACAAACCCTTAACCAAAATGCTAGCTATCAGACTTTTGTGATTTAATACTTAATCAGGTGCCTTCAAAGGTCTCAAATTCAATGTGGAAGAATGCTTTAAAATGCTGGTTGGACAATACTTTTTGTGAGAACTCCAAATTATTCAAAATGTTTTTTTTCACACCAGTGCTTATAGAATAATACAGAGTATATAGGTCAGTTGCTATTCATAAATGTCTGGATCAAATCCCAAATTACTTATGTTTTAGATGCGCAGGAAAACTGCAATGTAAAAACTATTGCCACAATGTCACATTATCCATGAAAAAGTGACAAGACTGAAGATGGGGCAGTGTGTGCCGCACTAGTAGCATGTGACAGGAACTCAACCAACTGAGGCAGATGTGCAACATAATCTTTATTTCTTAATGACACCTCATCAGTTTCCTCTCTTTTCAGTCAATAGAAACCCTGTCCAGCCCCAACGCCCAACAAAATTCTGGGCAAGAAACTGGAAATAGAAGAAATTCAACCCAAAACATAGCTAACAGCAAATGCTTGTACCACTGAAACATGATTATGTCTGCTTCATTGGAAAGTACTCCACAAGATTTACCCAATTATCATTTTCAAAAAGGTCTATTAAATACAGTAGTTTTGGTCAAGTTTTGGTCAGCGTGTAAACATTTTTTTTTTCAATTCAAGAACTGAAAAATTATTTTTGGTAAAAAAATCAACAAAAAACAAAAAAAAAAGGTCTAAATTTACCTCATTCAAGAATACAGGAACAAGCTTAAAATTTTCAAGACAAAATAGATAATGAAACAAAAGCCAACCTTTCTCTGGGGTTCAGCTGCGGATAAAGACACTTTGCCAAATTAGGCACTTGTACCAACTTCAGCATTGCCTTTTTGCTGTGAACACACACACACACACACACACACATGAGCAAAATTTGTCATCCAAAGACTGTAAAATCACAGGACTGGAAAATACAAAGTGTGAAAAAAAACAACATATCCACAAAAACCACACTATTTATAATTTGATATCAGTAAGAACTAAAAGATGCAAAGAATAAAATGTGCTTGTTCTTAGATTTGATAATTTTCCTTTTTCTTTAAAGACGAAACCTTCAGAAGAGTTTGTGACCCATATCTTTTTTCATGAAATATTCAGCTATTCATTTTTGTCCTTACTGCATCATAGTAGTCCAGTGGTTTATGAAAAATAACAGCCAATGAACACCCCCACCCTACCCTCCCCATCCCATGATTTCTCCTATCATAATTATCTCTTTTTCAACACAATATGCTTTTAAATATGAAAGACAGGCAAAGTCTTCTGTGACTCAAACATAATTCTCCTTAATCACAATATGTCATTGGAAATCTTTTGCTATGTTAACAGTTTCAAAGCAACATTCCTATCGTGACTGGTGAATCGATTGTGGAAGGCTAAATAGGCTAGAATATACCATATATAACATCATCTCCACCATTAAAAGATAAAATGACAAAACAAGAAAAATGCTTTACACGACTTTGTATGTTTTGTGTACACAGAGGTGGTAAATACATTTTATATATTATCTACATTATATATATATGTGTGTGTGTGCGTATGTAATAACAATAACACTGTCCAATTAGGCAGACAATCTCACCCAAAATCAAACTGGAAAAAAGAGGAGGCCTGTATGACCGCCTGCATGTTATCAAAGGATGTGAAGTCCTCCAGAAACCGTTCATTCCTCTGCCACTGTCGGGGAAGACAAACCTCGACCACAGCACAGGAATTGTTGAGAATCTTCACTGATGGCTCTTGGTCCATTTCAGATTCTCTGTCAGCCATGTCCAACCATGTCCTGCAAACAAAGCATCAAAATTCACATTTTCAATTGAAGCACATGAACAATTTTCATGACGGCTTTGATGATATCAAAAATAGGTCATCAAAATTCATCATATTTATACATGACCAATCAATTAGGAGAAGTAGCATTACCACACTGAAACCCATTGCTCCAATATTGTCTCCAAAAAGTTACATACAATCAAACAATGTCACTGGATCGAGAGAGAGTTTTTAAAAATAGCTTTCAGAAAACTGCATGATCTAAAATTTACAAAAACATAATATACAATTACAATAATGACTATCATTAGCTCAGATTTTCATTTAAGTTTGTAAGGTAAAAGGTTTTGTCAAAATATTTTGTAACCAGCTATCACAGAAAGAACAACAGTATTTGACAAGCTTTGCAAAGAA
Source organism: Babylonia areolata (assembly GCF_041734735.1). Taxonomy (NCBI): domain Eukaryota; kingdom Metazoa; phylum Mollusca; class Gastropoda; order Neogastropoda; family Buccinidae; genus Babylonia; species Babylonia areolata. The sequence continues at coordinate 26,639,740 of NC_134900.1, forward strand.
ATTTGTCACCATCAGCCCTACAAACTTTCTTCAGTAAAATATTACATTTCATCATTATCACAAGTATTGCTTGTATTATCTGTGCATGTGTCTATACCGCATCTGTCTGTCAACACACTTAAAACTGTTCCACAGTGACACACACACACACACACACACACACAGTGACACACACACACACACACACACACATACACAATCACACACACTCTCACCTGAGCTTTCCTTTGAAGCTGTCCCACACCAGATCCTGGTTGGCCACCATATCAACCCCCAGGTTGTACAGAAACTGAATGATCACTGCCAACACCTGAACCAGGGACTCCCCTCTGAAAAGGTTCACCACCTTGTCCGAGATCATATGGGTGCTCATCATCAGTCTGGAACCCTGCTTAGCTCCGCCCAGATGCTCTTGCACCTGTGTTGAGGGGGGTCACGTTTGCTTTAGTAGGTATTGGGGCAGGGGTGGTGGATCTCTGTGTGTGTGTGTGTGTGTGTGTGTGTGTGTGTGTGTGTGTGTGTGTGTGTTGTGTTGTGTTGTGTTGTGTTGTGTTGTGTGTTGAGTCTGTTTCATCTGTCCAGCAGAAGCTATATTAGATAAAAGTAAGGCAGAACTTCCAGGAAAGAGAGAGTCAGATAGACAAAGAGAGAGAGAGAGAGACTCAAGTGAGACAGAAAGAAAGAGAAAAGAGAGAGAGAGAGGGAGAGAGAGAGAGAGAGAGAGAGAGACTCAGAGAGAGAGAGAGAGAGAGAGAGACAGAGAGCATAAAAATCTCTGCATAATAATCAACTTTTTTATATAAAGTAACTTGACCTGAAGATTAAATCCAACAGGACTCCTATGTCAAATTCAAAGTGCACCTAACATAAGATAATAACAGGAACTTAAAGACAGAACATTTCTAAGTGAGCTAACAAACATAAGTAGATATCTACAAACAAGCTTGGTAAAAAGGATTTCAAAAGATGATTAACGAATAACTGTATCGTATTCACAGGACTAATAACATGACCACAAACACAAACTGCCATTATTACTGAATTTAGTTTGTAGAGCAATTAAAATACTTGGTCCTAGAAATCTCTATTTCTCGATACAAATTATAATTAAGAACGATTTAAACAACTTAATGAGAAAGGATCACACATGCACAAAACTACTTACAGACAGGAAAAAAAGTTTACTTTAATCGAAAAGGACAAAACAGAATTCAAATTAAATCTACGTAAAATGATTATACTCTGCAAAACATTTTAATCACTGTTACACATCAAATTAACATTTAGTTTAGAAGTTTACTCAAATGACACATAATATATTCAGACCTTTGGGCTGGCACCACAACTGTTTCGCAGTATCCTAAAGGTATCCATCAGCAAATAACGGTAATTCTCCTTTCCATCACCCTGCGTCATCAAGCTCTCCAACCTTCTCTGCCATCATGGCTACGACATCAGTCATCGATCGAGCAAACCGTTCCACATCATTCTCACTGCAAACCAAAGTACAAAACATACATGTATCAGCAGCCCTGAACCATCAACTATGTAGCACACTCTATGAAAGAGTATCCATCTATATGTTTATGGACTTAACTATTCTTCAGTTTTTCATGAAATAGAAGAATGATATTTAAAAGATATTGCAGATACCTGTGTGTGAAGCCCCCTCAAGATTATCAAAGTGAAAGAAAAGTTCCAAAGCTACCATTATCATTGCTTCTTAGTATCAGAAGTGTCTGTCTGTGCACACACACACACACACACACACACACATATATATATATATATATATATATATATATATATACACACATGTAGGTGCTGTCATGTACAGCACTAATGTATGCATGTGAGTGTAGGCCCATATGTGCTGTCTTCTTCTTCTTCTTCCACAAATATCAGTTTGATTTCACGATATATTGTCAAGGTCCGAAGGTCAGATGTAAAGCGCTGTCAACTTCATGTAAACAGATCACTGTGCAAACACGGGTTATAATTACAAAGTTGTGATAAAAGTATAGTATCCTTTTCATTGCCTCGTTCTTTAGCAGGTTAGGTAACTTGCAAAGCTTCACTTGGCATGCACAGGTCTTCAATCACACTTGCGCATTTTGGTAAAGTTGCCAAAGATAGTCATATCAATAACATCACCTCATTTTGCCTGCAACAGTGTTATAGCTACTGGCTGTTTTCCAGTGTATGTGTGTGTGTTTGTGTGTGTTTACATATGTGACAGAGTTTTGTGTTTACTGTGGTTTGATTTTTTTTTTTTTTAGTGTAATTAATTGGGCAGTGCTGATACAGGTGTGTGTATGGCTAGACAAAAAGCAACATCAAACATTAAGGTCCATGTAAGTGGACATAATTGACAGTCAGATTGTCTCCCATGATAGTTTTCAAGCTCAAAAAGCTCGCCAAGGTCTCTGCTCAAGTTCCTCCTGTTGGCCTCTTTTCCCCCTGTCCACATTGTTACTGCTGATTTGAAACGGGTCTACTTGGAGAGAGAGCTAAGCCGGACAGGCAGCATAGCCCTTGCTTTTTTTTTATTTTTTTTTAAATTTTTTACTTTTGTCCATCATGTGGGAATGTGACCGTATTTTTTGTATAAAATCATGTGTTTTGTAAAGCACCTAAAGCAGTTTTCTGGATAGAGTGCTATATAAAAGTATCCATTATTATTAATGACACAAAATGCATTTGAAATAATTTGTTCTAAACCCTCTATTTTTCACAAAAATATCTGAGAAAACTGCAGTCCTGACTGTAAAGCGATTAGTTACTGCTCATACAAACACTATCACAGAAGCATCTAATGGTAAGATAAGTTACAGTGTGGCTGTCAGATTATGAGACAAAAATGCCAGAAAAGCATAGATCTATGTGTGTAATAAGAGTAAACTATACAACTGAAAACAACCAGAAAAAACAGATTATAAACCTGCCACACTGATGGGTCATTTCAAAATTGTATGTGTCAATGACCAACATTAACTGATGAAGACTAAACGCTGATAGTGAGTTCACTATAATTATCAATCGAGAGGAACTGCAACTGAGTTAACTGCTAAATACTGTCACAATCACTGAATCATCTATTAAGTAAGCAAATGTTGAAACAAAAAATTGTCTTAATGCAGTTTATCTTTCTTAGGCTTAATCATCATTTTATAACTGTTTTAACTGAGCCAAAGTTAAGACTAAAAAGATGGGTCACTTTAGTACAATAAAACCTTAATAGCAATTTCATATATAATTGTTTTTCTCTTTCAGTTTCACTAGTTTCTGGGTTTGACTTTTTCCTATAAAAAAAATCTATTATTACTGAGAAATTTGAGCACAGTACCAATGCTTTGCAAAGTGTATGCGTGTCTCAAAATTAAGGAACTTGACGATGTACGAGTATTTGCCATGCACATTTCTTATACCAGTATGTTTAAAAAAATACCGAATACCTAAAATATCTGACAGTGAGTTACACAATCAATAAATGTATAGTTGTTTTGGATAAAAGGACAAATGTAATGTTTCCCAATAGGATAATATTGCTATACATGAATCTGAGAATGACGGGCGCAATAGCCGAGTGGTTAAAGCATTGGACTTTCAATCTGAGGGTTCCGGGTTCAACTCTCAGTGGGTAAAGGGTGGAGATTTTTCCGATCTCCCAGGTCAATATGTGCAGACCTGCTTGTGCCTGAGCCCCCTTCATGTATGTACGCAAGCAGATCAAATATGCACGTTAAATATCCTGTAATCCGTGTCAGCATTCTGTGGGTTCTGGAAACAAGAACATGCACAACCCCAAAAACGAAGTAGGGCTGCCTACATGGCTGGGTAGAAATGGTCATACAGAGATTTTTTTACATGCCTTAGTAGGAAAAGTAGGAAAAGTATTGTATACTACTGGTATTAGTTTAATTGTATTACACTATCAGTCTGCTGAAAATACTCAGGGCCAGTGGTAAAAAAGCATAGTACAAAGAAATTACCTTGTAATTATATTACACTGTCAACTGAAAATTGAAAATAATCAACCAGTACAAAGAAAATAACACAGATAATCTGACAGTAATGACACCAGTAATCAAATTATTAACGTCCACACATGTGCAACATACTAACACTAACAGAAACCTAACTGCTTATATATATATATATATATATAGAGAGAGAGAGAGAGAGAGAGAGAGAGAGAGAGAGAGAGAGAGAGAGAGAGAGAGAGAAAGAGAGAGAGAGAGAGAGAGATTTAGATATAGATATAGATATATATATATATATATATATGTAATGAATGGTTTAAGTTGTGTTTGCGTGTAAGTCACTTAGTGTAGTCTGTGTTTGAGCGTTTGGTCTTGGATTGACGTGAATATGAGGCCAAATTTAGACAGAAGGTGTGTATGTGTGTGTGCATGCATGTGTGTGTGTGTGTGTGTGTGTGTATGTGTGAATGCAAAGATGTGTGAGTGTGCGTGTGTGTGTGTGAGTTAGATGGATTATACAGGCCAGTGGTGTTAGTCATTTAGTAAGTGTTAGTCACGTAGTATGTGTTTCTGCGTTTGGTGTTGGCATGTATGTAAGGCCAAATTAAGACAAAAGGTGTGTGTGTGTGTGTGTGTGTGTGTGTGTGTGTGTGTGTGTTAGATGGATTAGATAGGGAAGTGGTGAAGAACACGCTTGTGAGAGTGTGTTATTTGTCCAAGTCTAAAATATGTGATAATGAATGAATAAATAAATGTTCTTTTATGCTTGCTATATTTCATTTAGACCTTTATTCTTTGTGTTTCACAACCTGAACAGAGGGAAATGGACACAGACATATGAATTCACGAGGAAACAACACCCAGGAAACAAAAACTTCAGCTGCACAGGCATCAGAACGACACCCAGAAGACATCAGACCATGAAAATGGGAAGGAGCAGGACACAGATCAACATGCCTTTGGAGCACTCTTCTGCTGTTTCCTCCAGTCAGCAGCAGTGGTAAGTGATACGTCAATTATGAGAGAGATATTTTTCTGGTAGAAATTTGTCAGAGTGGACTTTTTCTTGCTATGGATTCTTTTACATGCCTTAGCTACATAAGTAGGAAAAGTATTGTATACTTATTACTATTGGTATTAGTTTAAATGTATTACACTATTAGAATGCTGAAAATATTCAGGGCCAATGGAAAGAAAGTGAATACGAGGCCAAATTATGACAAAAGGTGTGTGTGTGTGTGTGCGTGCGTGCGTGCGTGTGTGTGTGTGAATGCAAAGATGTGTGTGTGTGTGTGTGTGTGTGTGTGTGTGTGTGTGTGTGTGAGTGTGAGTGTGTGTGTGTGTATGTTTGAGTAAGATAGATTAGATAGGGCAGTGGTGTTAGTCATTTAGTAAGTGTTAGTCACTTAGTATATGTGTTTCTGCGTTTGGTGTTGGCGTGTATGTAAGGCCAAATTAAGGCAAAAGGTGTAGGTGTGTGTGTGTGTGTGTGTGTGTGTGTGTGTGTGTGTGTGTGTGTGTGTGTGTGTGTGTGTGTTGCTATATTTCATTTAGACCTTTATTCTTTTTGTTTCAGAACCTTAACAGAGGGAAATGGACACAGATTTATGAATTCGTGAGGAAACAACATCCAGGAAACCAAATAAATGCACAGCCAATTTTCAAAAGTTTGGGAAATAAACAGATCTTGTACACAGTAGTGTTTGTTCACTCAAATGTCTCATGCTCATGAGTGCATGTAAAAACTGTAATGACTGAAAAAGAATGTGAATTACCAGAACTATTGTACATGAACCAGTACATATTATTTTTTATGATTTTTTTTCTAATATATCAGAATCAGAACAACTTTATTATCTCAGATGAGAAATTATCAGATTTTCTTTAACATGTGTTCATCTTGTGTATTTTTATATGTCACCATATTTATCAACTTGATTTCATAAGCTTTTCACCCTTTTTCTTTCCCGCAGCAAAAGAGTTGTTCACAATAAAGTCTTTCAAGGTTAAAGAGAAATGCATTTCACTTCAATGACTTTATTGTTATCACTTGAATAATGTTTTAATAAATATATATATATATATATATATATATATATATATATATATATAGATACATGTGTATATATATATATATATATATATATGAACAATATAAAGAACTCTGTGCAGGGAAGCTTGGGCAGACAGATAGATATGTTAAATTAAATTAAAAATATTGCTTAGAGCCCAGCCGACCAGAGATAGATATGTAGTTATGCATGTATGTATGTATGTATGTAATGTTAAGATGTAATGTACTAAGTGAGAAATCCAGGACAGTTGCACTGTGACAAAATTCACAAGACCAATAGACAATCAAGTCAAGATACAGCACAACTGATTTTCCACTTTAGATCTGTGAAAACGAGCACCCTTTTAATTGTTGTTTCAACTGATATTTCACCAAATTAACTCATTAGAACAGAACTGCATTGCGAAATGTAAATGTTATTTATACCATGTCACCAAAATAATTTTAACACTATTTCATATTGAATGAATTTCACACTCCGGCACATCCTAACTATCAACTGACAGAGATGAAATTAAAGAAAGAAAAGAAATGAAAAAAAAAAATATATATATATAGCCACCTGCTTCACAGGCTGCATGTATGGAAGATGCTTTCCTTTTCAGCCTTCTGTTCAGTTGTGTCTTTGAGAAGATTGATTGTGACTTTTATTTACGACATCTGTTATGTGTTAGGTGATTTTTTTGTTTTTCTTTTATTCAGAAAGTGAAAGTTTGCTTTTCTTGTAGTCACCCATATCTTTATGCATGTTTTTGTTGTTGTTTTTTTGTCTCAAGCATTTATTTCCCCCATGTAACAGAGTTGCAATAAATGCTTGCTACCTATTGAATTTTTGTGAGTTTTGTATGACAATGCTTGATTCACAATGTGCAGTGCTCTGATGTTGTATAGCAATATGTATTTCAAGATAAGCATTTTCTGTAAAAAAAAACCAAAAAACGGAGTATTCTTGGCTGCCTTAACTGCACTTCTGTTTATAAAGAAATACTTTTTCTTATGAATGTCACATTGGGATGTTTGCCTAAAGGTAACTTTATGATTTGGCATTCGAGGTGTTTGAACTACATTTGATGTTGCTGATGAAGCAGATATAAATTATGTAAAATGTCATGGATTGAAACTGTAAAAATGTTAATGACCTTTTATTTGTGAAAATGATTTTCCACCATGTGATGTAATTTTATTCAAATAAAATTCCTGTTGTTTTTTCAGAAATGTGTGTGTGTGTGTGTGTGTGTGTGTGATCATAATCAATACCAAAATACCACAGGGACATAGGAAAGCCCACAAAAATACCACTGGGGACATGGGAGAGCCCATTAAAATACCACTTGGGACATGGGACAGCCCATCAAAATACCACTTGGGATATGGGACAGTCCATCAAAATATCACATGGGACAGCCCATCAAAATACCATGGGACAGCCCATCAAAATACCATGGGGCATGGGACAGCCCATCAAAATATCACATGGGACATCCCATCAAAATACCACCTGGGACATGGGACATCCCATCAAAATACCACCAGACCCCATATGGTTTTCATGTGGTAAGTCCATCTGAGATGGGATTTTGATGGGCTGCCCATCACAGATATGGGATTGCCCACTGGGATCCCAGCAGAAACTCGTGTAGGTCCCACTTGGAAACCCCATTGCGAATCTTAGTGGGGCCCACCTGTGTTAGCCCAAGTGGGGCCTATCTGGTTAACCATGTGGGACCCATGTGGGGCCCATTTGGCTCTGCTGTTTGGGGTGTTGGTATTTTCATAAAAGGGTGCTTAATCTATTTTTTCTATCTCTTTGGCAAGTGGACACAATATAATAATGTCAAGCAGCGTGAGCACTTTTTTGTGTTTTACAATCTGGGAATGTACTCTGCTGCAGTGTGATTGCACTCTGCTGCACTCAGTATGATATTTAGTGTTTTCCACTGTTTGAGAACCCATATTTAAAGAGATATTGTGTAAATTTATCTTGTGTCTGTCACCTCATATTTATCTAGATGCTTTTGGGGTTGTTTTTTTCTTCTTTTTCTTTTTTTTTTTCCTCTTCACCACACTGCCGCTGCCCAATCTTTAAAAACAAAAATCATTATCAAAAGTAACAGAAAGCACATGGAAGCTTGGAGGTGGACGTTCCCAGATTTTAACAGAATAGGCAAGATCCAAGCAAGCACGGAAACATGTTCATTGTACTTGCCAACTGCGACAATGATACTAGTCAATGCTGTCTATGGAGTATCATCTGATTTCGACTTTGCACAAACTATATCTATACGAACTCTTTTACACACGCGCGCGCGCACGCACATTCGCAAAAGACGCATGCATTCGAGAACTGATTCCGCATATGCACACAGTGCACTGTCACCTACGAGCCTTCAAACTGACACAAATGTAATCGTTAATTACAATTAAACAGACATTACTTCGGGGGTGGTTAACCCAGACATTACATAACACGTAGTTATGACATACAGATTTAAGTTCCAATTTTTCACCAATCATCATGGTGGCTCACCTGGCATAACCCAACTTGGCCGTCTTCTTTGAAATCGGATAGATGTCTGATGTAGCAGCTCGAAAGTTTCCTACTTTCAGATGTTCTAAACACTGTCTGAAATTGTCTTCGAACACGACTTCCATAACGAAAAGATTCTGTAAACAGAAATTACTGTGCTCATAAAGTGAACGGTTCTTTGTGAAAACGTGAGTCGTCTGCTGCCTTTTCACTCAGTCAACTTCCGCTAAGCTCGTCAGCCACGAGGTGACAGGATTGAACAAACTTGATTCGTCAAAATACTATTATAACCTTTAACCTTAACAAAATGGCATCGATTGTTACGCTGAAGGTGAGTTCTTGTCAAGATTGCATTCATCGCATCGGAACGTTAATCTGATCTAAAATTTAAGATGCTGAACAGTATTGTGACTGCAAAATCTGTTTGAGGTCGTCGAAACTCCAGAGCAATCGAATGTCGCGGTGCTGACCTGATACATGTAATAAATGAAACCAGAATGAGTGTCAACTTGGTTATTGTCTCTTTCATAGCACAAAAAGCCGGCATACAATCAGACAGCGCAAAACTGTCATCTGTTGTCATACACATTTTCTTAAACCATTTGTCAGTATCATGCGTGTGCATATGTGAGTGTGTGAGTGCGTTCCTGGCGGGCGTGCATCGGTGACCCACTAGGTGGGTGTACGTGTGTGAGACCGACTCGGAAAATATGGGGAGGGCGTGTGTGTGTGTGGCCAAAGTGCAAATTATTTCAAGATTGTAAAGTTTCTCATCATTATACACAAAGGGTAAATCGTTTCAAGATTGTAAAGTTTCCAATTAAACACACAGACACACGCACACGCACACACACACACACACACACACACACACACACGCACGCACACACAATTTAGAAACTCCAACATTTGTTGCACAAATAAAAGTGGATGGAGGAATTGGGGGAGGGGGGAGGTGAAAGCTAAATAGCTGCTGTGTTGTTGAACCAATAACTACTTTGTTCAGTTGAGAACTGTCAGCTGTTCAGATAACACCTGTGCTTCTTCACATTGCTGCTGCAGTTACAAAGAACATAATAGTGTGCTGTACAGGAATTATTCAGTTTTCAAGTCTTTGGGTTCTGTATATCTGATTCACTGACATGCAGGTACAGTATGTTTTTATTTAATTGTGAATAAATTGGTGGAAAGTTAAGTAATGCTAGTAAAACTATGTATGCTTGCATGTATGCAGACTGAACACATACCACAGATACACATTTATGTACACTAACACACACAGTCACACACACACACACACACACACACACACACACACACACATGTATGCAGCTATTATGTCACAAAACATCTGTCATTGATGGAAACTATACATGTAGCTGCCTTTGCTTATTATTAAGACAAGCTGTTGTCTAAATACAGCATGAAATTGCTTAATGTTATCACAGAAATTACGTTAAAAACTTGATTTGTGGATCATTTGCTGCTTTGATAGATCATGTCAGTTTGTGCCATCTCTTTTATCAGTTATCTAATTTGCATATAATGTTTATTGTAAAGTGCTTTGAGCTGCTTCCAAGGGAGGAAAGCACTCAATAAATGTCCATTATTAGTAGTATTACCATTATTACTATTTTCTTTTTCTTAAAGAATATATGAAATTTTTCAGGGCTTAGTGGGACTGGTGACAGGGGCTGCCTCAGGGCTGGGACGGGCCACAGCAGAGCGCTTTGTGCGTCAGGGGGCAAGGGTCGTGCTCTGTGACCTTCCCAGCTCCAGTGGGCAAGATGTGGCAAAATCTCTGGGAGATAATTGTGTCTTTGCTCCCACCGATGTAAGTTTGTTTGTTCTCCGGAAAGAAAGATTTTTTTGTGTGTGTCTTTTTTTCTTTTCTTTTCTTTTTCAAAATGAATGCAGTCACTGAGTCCGTGATTTTGATCAAAGGACAAAACTTAGATAATCTCTTTTCACTGGTGCCTGAATATAACTTGTTGGTAATCTTAGCTGCCATGTGGAGAATAGAGAGATACAAGAGAGATGCATGGATGTTCTTCTTCTTCTTCTTCTGCGTTCACTCGTATGCACAGGAGTGGGCTTTTACGTGTATGACCGTTTTTACCCCGCCATGTAGGCAGCCATACTCCGTTTTCGGGGGTGTGCATGCTGGGTATGTTCTTGTTTCCATAACCCACCGAACGCTGACATGGATTACAGGATCTTTAACGTGCGTATTTGATCTTCTGCTTGCATATACACACGAAGGGGGTTCAGGCACTGGCAGGTCTGCACATATGTTGACCTGGGAGATCGTAAAAATCTCCACCCTTTACCCACCAGGCGCCATCACCGTGATTCAAACCCGGGACCCTCAGATTGACAGTCCAACGCTTTAACCACTCGGCTATTGCGCCCATCGATGCATGGATGTGTAATTTGTTGTCTTCTTTCTTTTCTATTTTTTGTTTTCCTCTCATTTCAGGATGCATATTTAAGAGAATGTCTGCACACATATACATGTACAAACACACATGTATGCATGCACACTTACACACATGTGCAACACACACACACACACACACACACACACACACACACACACACACACACACACACAAGCATGCATGCATGCATGAAACACACACCTTTTATTTCATATACATTCTGAATTCTGTTTGTGATTTGGAAGAGTATTGTCATGCCAGCCAGTGAACCAGTGTTGCTTTACACAACAGGTAACATCAGAGGCAGACGTGAAACAAGCGTTAGCTGTAGCCCAGGAGAAATTTGGACGCCTGGATGTGGCAGTGAACTGTGCGGGCATCGGTGTAGCCTTCAAAACCTACAACTTCAAAAAGGACAAGCCGCATTCGTTGGAAGACTTCGCCCGTGTCATAACTGTGAGTTGTGTTAAAATGAAGTTGTTGTTTTTTTTATGACATCTTTTTATGAGCTGAATGTGTGTGAAGGGTGCATTATTCCTATTTTCAGATATTGTTTTGTTTAATTGTTGCAAAGGTAAGTTTGAGTTGAATCAAAAATATATTTGTATGACTGTGTGTGATTCAAGTGACTTCACACATGCTCGAGAGCATGTGTGTGTATGTGAAGTTGTTGATGGTATCTCAGATCTCTGCCCTATAGTTTTTCAATCTTTTTAGAACCCCTTACTCCCACCCTACCTTTCCACGTGCCCATGGTGAATTTGACTACTTCAATATGAACCAGTTTATTCCTGAAGTTCACATGACTCATATTGTACACGACTCTTCTGCAAGCAACACATAGGGGATTGTATCAGCTTCGCTGGTTTTTTTTGTAATTAAGCTACCCACATTCTCTGATGAAATGGCTGCTGTTTGTTATTGCTTATAGCCCAGCCATTAACACAAGGCTATATCAAGGTGATTTAACAGCCAACACCACTGACAGGATAATCAAGTTTCATAGTTGACACCTGTTGTTTAAACATTGTGTAGCCATGTGCTTAACTTAAGCCTTAGAATTAGACCAGTGTTCTTGTTGTTTTTGTGTTTGTGTTTGTTCTTTATTTGTGTGTGTGTTTTTTTGTTTGTTTGTTGTTGTTGTTGTTGTTTGTTTTTTTTTTGGGGGGGGGGGGGGCGGAGGGGGGGGGGGGGGGCTTAACTATTAAAAAAAAAAAAATGCTGTTATGTGTACGGCTTTAATAGTTTTGATGGAATTAACTTTATGCAAATAACAAATCTAAATATAGCCGATCATTGATTCACATTCTGATGGCTCAGTACAATGTATGTCGCAAATATGTATGTTGACTTGACATGAGGAATTATTTTAAGTGCTTCATAAAAAGAAAATTTTAATTCGATAGAATTAGCTTAGAGCTAAGATGAAATTTGGTTATGAATTATATTACACTGCTGTAAAAATCAGTGATTTTCTTCTTCCAGTCATTAGATTTTTTTGTGAAAATTAGAGGAAAATAGCCAACTAGTTGTTTGCTTTGAAAGTTGGTATTTCATTTACTAAATTGTATTCATATAAATGAATATACAAATTAACACACACAAAAAAAGAAAAAGAAAAAAAAAGAAAAAAAGATGGTAACATCTTTCTGAAAAAGGTTCGATAAGGATCTTGAGTAAACACACACAGAACTAAAATTGAAATGAATAAAACCAAGTTACAATACGTCATTGTCCCCCAAAAAATTCTGTGGAAAAACCCATTTTGACAGCAAAACAAATACAGACAGAAAATGACTTTCAGATGGGTGGCACTGTTCTGAAGCAACATGCTCTCCCTTGAGAGAAAACAGCCTGAATTTCACACAAAGAAATCTGTCGTGACATAAAGTAATACCGCACAATTTTATACCACACAGTTTAATTCAGTAATGCTTTGCTTGGGTAGGTTAATAAGAACAGCCCGAATTTCACACATAGAAATCTGTTGTAACACAAAGTAACCACCACACAGTTTAAGACCACACAATTTGATTCAGCAGTTCTTTTCTTGGGCAGGTAAATATGAACAGTCAAAATTTCAGACAAATCTATTGTGACAAAAAGTAATACCACACAAATTTAATTCAACAATGCTTTGCTTGGGCAGGTGAATAAGAACAACCTGAATTTCACACAAAGAAATCTGTTGTTACAAAAAGTAAGAGCACACAATAATGCTTTGCATGGACAGAGGAATAAGAGCAGCCTGAACTTCACACAATGAAATCTATTGTGACAAAATGTAATGTCACACAAACTGAATTCCACACAATTAATTCAGCAGTGATTTGTTTGGGCAGGTGAATAAGAACAGCCTGAATTCCACACAATGAAATCTGTTTTGACGTAAAGTAATACCACACAGTTAAACACCACACAATTTAATTCAGCGATGCTTTTCTTGGGCAGGTGAATAAGAGCAGCCTGAATTTCACACAGAGAAATCTGTTGTGACAAAAAGTGATAGCACACAAATTTAATACCACAAAACTGAATTCAACAATGCTTTGCTTGGGCAGGTGAACACTGTCGGGTCATTCAACGTCATCCGGTTGGCATCAGGACTGATTGGCAAGAACGAGCCCAGTGCAGATGGCCAGCGAGGTGTGCTGGTCAACACGGCCAGCGTGGCCGCCTATGACGGCCAGATGGGACAGGCAGCGTACTCCGCCAGCAAGGGAGCCATCGTCGGCATGACCCTTCCCATTGCCAGGGATCTGGCCAGTCAGGGGATACGTGTCTGTACCATTGCACCAGGTAGGTTTCTTTCCTTTCTTTGTTTTTGGTCTGCAGCTCCCATATTCACTTGGATAGATCTGGACTTTTTTACAATGTATGGCTGGTTTTACTCTGCCATGTAGGCAGCCATACTCTTGTTTTCGGGGATGTGCATGTTGCGTATGTTCGTGTTTCCACAAGCCTCCTGAAAACTTGACTTGGATACGGGATCTTTACCATGCATATTTGATCTTTTGGATGTGTTTTCACATAAAAGGGGGAATCAAGGCAATAGTATTTCTGCACATATCTTGACCTCGAGGAATGGGAAAACTACGACTAGCAATTTTCCATAATTTTCAAAAGAAGAAACTTTTTCCACTGCAAAACTAAGCATGTGTTTGCCACACTCACAGCATCATTTGATGGTCTTTTTGGGGGGATGGAGGGGGCGGGGGGGTTAGCAAACAGTTGTAAGACTAATATGCAGCTCCATAAACTGAAAGAGACCATTCTACATGATACAGCTTGGACACTAGTTTTGCATGTTTATCAAATATGTATCTTTCTGGACTCTCATTTAACGCATTTATCAGATATCAGTCTTTTTTTCTTATCAGTTCAACTGGATTATATTCATTTCTGTATTTTGAGCACTTATATTTATCTGTTATTTTATATTGTGCTGTGCTTTAATAAATATCAAGGTTTGAATCTTTTTGTGTGTGTGTGGGGGGGGGGGGGGGGGAGTCAAAAGCAAAAAATAAAGTCAGTCTTTTCATGTTAAGTACTTTTCAAAAGCAAAAACTAATGTCAGTCTTTCGATATTTACATACTTTTCAAAAACAAAAAATAATGTCAGTCTTTTGATATTTACATACTTTTTCCTCTTTATAGGTTTCTCTGCCAAAAAAGAAAGTTAAAGAAAAAAAAAGTCAATCTTTTGATATTCACATACTTTTAAAAAGCAAAAAATGTCTCTGCCAAAAAAGAAAGTTAAAGAAAAAAAAAGTCAATCTTTTGATATTCACATACTTTTAAAAAGCAAAAAAATGTTGTCATTCTTTTGATCTTTACATATTTTCCCCCTCTTTATAGGTCTCTTTGACACACCTCTGTTGGCCGGTCTTCCGGAAAAAGTGCGCACCTTCTTGGCTAGCACCATTCCAAACCCCAGTCGCCTTGGGAACCCTGACGAGTTTGCTCACCTTGTTCAGTGCATTGTGGAGAACCCCCTGCTGAACGGGGAAGTGATCCGATTGGACGGCGCTCTCCGCATGATGCCGTGATGTGTTGGGAAGAAGCTATGGTTATGCAAGTGAGGTCATGTAAAAGAGCTATGTGTTAACTCATCAAGCCTTGACATTGAGGAGGATTGAATTTTGGGGGATTGTATGAGTTGAGGTTGTATGTATTTCCATTTCAGTTTACCATATGTTATTTACTTTTTTCATTTAACACTTGGTAAATACATTTTCACTCTGCATTTTGCTCAGGAACAATTTGTTTTATGTATGCAGTACCAAGTCCTCTTACACTGATTGGAACAGGAATTCAAGATTTCAAGATCACATTATTCTCCACTGAAAACTACTGTTTCAAATGGAAATTTTTCTTCCGTAGCACAGGCATAAAAAAAAAGAGAAAAAAAAACCATAAAATATGTAAATCAGTTAAAACACACATATATAAGAACTGGAAAGGGATAAAATAAAGAACATCATCATCACAGCCTTTATTGATCACCGGTTGAGCCACTCATAGTATACAAAAATTGGAAAGGAAATTAACATATTAAAGTTTGTTGTCGTGAGTGATTTTCTTTTCCATTCTAGTTACTTTTTTCCTCCATACAATATACACTGCAGCAAAATCAGTTACTATACAGAAAGCAGAATCTTTGAAATTGCTGTGTGCATGATTTTTTTATTTCTATGATTTACAATCATGAATTCTTTTCCTCACCATTTTCCATCAAAGAGAGGGGAGAAAATTTACAATTAAATCTTTCAAAAAAAAATCAAAGGGAAATTTTGTGCTCGCTACACTAGTTTGGTTGAAGGCAGGTTTTGTTTGTTTTTTTCCATTGTCAAAATGTTTTCTCAGTCCTTGCAGATTTTGTTGTTTTTACATTGACTTCTTGTTCAAGACAGGGGTGTGTGGATGCTACCTGCAGTTGGCTTTTTGAGTTAATGTATACCTGTGTGCTGATCGACAGTTGCTGTTCTGTAGTTCCAGTGCAGTGTGGTTGTTTCGTGTTTGCTGGGTTAGGTCAGGTTTTGAAGCAGGTACACTGTGTGCCACGGTATCACTAGCTGTATGAACAATGCTGTGTTGAAATGCAGCCACTTTGCTTTGGTGCCTTTCCACTCATATAGTTATACACATATGGGCATTTTGTGCATATACAGGTCCGCACACACGCACACTGACACACACCAATACAAACACAGTCAATGCATTTATATATACACATGTTACACACACACACACACACACACACACATGATTATGCAGGCATGCACACATGTGAACATATGCCTTTGAATATTTCTCTGAAAGCATTTCACATGCCATGTGAGATTCTACAATTACTAACTTTTTCATGAAGAGTGATCTTGCTCTTCCAGGTATCACACTGGCCAGTCATTGGCACCTTCAGTTCAAGATCCATTCTTCCAAATAATTTGTATGAAACTTATTGTGGCTGAATGAATATTATTGGTGAAATTTCTGAGTGATAATGTGTACAAGTGTATAGTTTAAGACAAATACCCGGTAATCATGATAATGATGAGAATAAAAGAGTAGCTAAAAGAAAGCAAAACTTCTTGTACGTGATATATTTTGTTGGTGGGATATGCTTAATCTGTATGTATTTTACCTTTTGTATATCACTAATATACCACCTCTCTCCCCTCTCCTTCTCTCACCGAGCAGGAGTACACTCATACAAATGTGTCCATACTCACACATCATTGTCAAGCTTTATTTCATCCATCAAAAAAATAAAATAAATCTGAAACCAGTGTTTTCTGAACCCCGCTGTACAGAACTAACAAACTAATAATCCAACTGTTTCTCAGATGTCATGCACTTAAAAATCACAACCAGCCAGTACCAGTTCAACTGGTATGCTTGTAAATGGATTCTCTGGTAAACCGTTTTGCTCACCCATGAAATAGTGTAGTCTTCTCATTGCAAATGTACAGTCTTTCATCAGTATGTACAGGATTAATGCAGCACAAAGAAAATATCCAAATCTTATGCACAGCTTTGTTCTGTCAGAGGAGAGGATTGGGGGTTAGAATACTCAGAGATGCCAACCCCTGTCAAGTGTTTGTAGGAACAGTCAGGAAATTTAGTAGTCATATTGAATTTTGTGGGAACACTTGGACTCCGAGCCACATCAGCAAATGTACATTTTATCTACAAGGCATACAAACAATCGAAACATGCACACAATTAGCTGAGCTTCATCACGTGAGACCAAGTCAGTTGTGACCGCTTTTGGCCTCGTGATTGATAAATCTAGAGCCTCTGGGTAATGTTGCAACAGGAAAGCATGTAACCATGTCAAAAATTAACTCATCGGAACAATTTGGACGTTGGTGTAATGCTGGAACAAAATACAGGGAAATTGCAACAGTTGGCATCTCTGAATACTAGAAAATGGCAGAAACCTGCTTGCACAATCTACTGTCCATTGGTTGAAGGGAACCTGTTGGACAGAGGTTAATCATCAACAGATGATGCAAACAGTGGTATCCAGTTATGAAGACAGTATGTGTTTGAGGGACTCCTTAAGTCAGATATGGTCTTCCGTTTTTCATTTGTTGTTGTATAATCCATCAACTATCCCTAAGTGGTCTTTGAAGAATTTTAACGGTACAGGTGATAGCTGCATTTATTGAGTCCTCACTTTTTTGGAGACTTCTGTTCAGTTTTGGAAGGTGGACATCATATAAGCTATGAAAAGAGTATTTTATTTCATAGATTGTTGTCTAGTATTGGCGTGTCTGCCCAGTTTTGGAGCGGCAGTAATCTGTCTGCCTGTCAGTGTCTCTGGCTTGAGTATGGAGTATGTGATCAGGACAAGCAAAGGCACCAAACCATAATATTATTATTGCCACAGACAGGTGAAAAAGAGGAAGGAAGGTAAGAGAAGAGATAGACATGTAGCACCGAAGGTGTGAGACTAAAGGTAACGAGTTTCCACTGCATTTCACAGATGACTGATAAGCCATATAAAAACAAGGGGAGGAGAAAAAGAAAAAACACACATTTGCCTATGAACATCCAGAAGTGGAAACTGTTCATTAGTCTTGATTAAAAAGGTAAACACACAAAACAAAACCAAATTAAGTAAAACAAATAACTGACTGCTGTTGCTCTTAAAAAAACAATTCTACCACAAAACTGGGTTAGTACATACATCTTGTTTTATATTCTAATTTCCTGAACATCCACAAAGTAACAGAATGTTTTATATGGCATGTTCAAACTGAAGAAAGAAAAAGAAATATAACCTTTATCTATGACCTCCAAATCATCCAACCCAGCCATTCTCGCATTTTATTTTCCATGAGAATAGCACAAAGAAAGCAGGAAAGACGTTGGTAATTTTGTGTCTCGTGTCAGTATCTTCACCTGTTCCATCTTATATGGCCCTTTAATTGTATACAGCTTATGTCTTCCCATCCATTAATGGAAGTCATGATCCACTTTAGGGGTCGCCAAGGGAGAGGTGGTGCAGTGGCTGAATCAGTTTGGCATTGTATTCCCGAACCAGTGTTCACCAATGGTTGGAGTTCGAAGCCCTGCTTTGTCGTGGTGTTGTGGCCTTTGGGAAAGGCACTTGAATCTGATGTTAATCACTCAGCCCAGGTATGAATAGGTATCTGACTTGGGTCAGGGAAGGTTGAAGTGGTGGAAGATGATTGGGCTTTGCTTGTCTACACTGCAAGTGTGAAACCACTGTCGCTACAGTTGTCAACAGCTATGAGACCTATAACCATTTTTCATTTATCTTATTGAATTTGTTCTTTATATCCACTTTCCATGCTATATTCCCATTTTTCATCATTAATAGTAACAGTACTAATATGAAAGTCACTATATGATTTCATATTCATTATCCTTCCAGCTTCAAAACACATAGTTCAATCATTCATCAAAGTGGATGACAACAAAAAACAAATGTATGATGTTACAACAAAGACAGTGCCCATCTTCTACATCATGAAAGAAAAATTACAATGGACTTTTCACTCATTTTCCCACTCTTTATTTCCACCCCCAGTTAACAGTTAATGGTATTGAGAGTGCTCAAGCAGATGAAAATGAGCTTAGCTTCCAACAGAGCTGGCTGCAGAATTGTCAAGGCTGTCTCACATCTGTTAATCAAAGCAGAAAAAAAAGAAGATTAGAAGCACTTACTCTAATAACTACTTTGCTTGATTACTGATGATGGATGCCAGTTCAAACAGACCGTAATAATCATAGAGGACAGATTTATAAGAGATATGATAATCTAACATGATCTTTTCTCAGTGATGTGTCATTGATGACCACTCAGAAGAGTTTCTTTTTTTATGACAACTACAGGCGTGGGAAACTCGCTTTAGAGCTGATCCAGCGTTTTATCATGAGAGCTACATGTGATATTCCGACACATAGATCTTGACGTAGGTGATGTGCCGGGAGATGACCAGTCTGTTGGAAAAGTCCCTGTTCTCCAGTACCAGCGTCACATCCATCTCCTTAGGTCCGACCAGCGGCTTCTTCAGACGCAAAGCGGCTGAAACAAACAAGATGTTTTATTAATGTGTATACACATTCACACTCACACACACAAACTACCACCATCCATGCACACACACACACACACACACACACCACATGCATGTACACACACAGACACATACACTGCCACCAACCATGCACACACATACAGATGCACACCCTCACACACACACACACACACACACTAACACCATCCATGCACACACATGCACACACACACACACACACACACACTCACATTCACACACCAACTTGTCAAACAAAAAATCAAGCAGCTGTCTTTCTTGTCATCAGTTCTGCTTTGGAAATCTTGAACACTCACACACTGAAGCAAGCCTGCACACACAAGCATGTATACACAAGACACACATATCCTTGTCTCACTCTCCATATGCACAGACATTTTGTATGCATCCACACTGTCCAACACCCCCACTCCTGACCCATCCAACTCCTTTTTGCCTCTCTCTCTTCCTCTCTTTCTCCAAGTCAGTAATATATTGTACTGCACTGTTTCATGTGATGCAATAATTTCCCTTTTTTCATGTTTATTCAAGCAAATCAGTGAAACATACATCGTTTATTTTTCCTTTCATAGGGGCTATGACCTAATGAAAACATAATCTGCATATGTTGTTTTCCCTATAATAGAAGCTATGGCCTAATGCATGCATTGTCCATATAAGCTCTTCGTTTTTCCCTTCATGGGGGCTTTGGCCTAATGAATAAATTATCCATATATTATGTTGTTTTCCCTTAAATAGGGGTTACGGCCTAATGAATACATTATCTCCATATGATGTTCATTTTCCCTTCAAAGAGGCTATGGCCTAATAAATACATTGTCCATATATGCTGTTTGTTTTTCCCTTCATAGGAGCTAAGGCCTGATGAATACATTATCCATATATATTGCTTTTCCCCTTCTAAGGACTATGGCCAAATGAATTGTCTTTATATGCTGGTTTTTCCCCTTCATAAGAGCTATGGCTTTATGAATATTCTATCCATATACACCATTTGCTTTCCCATTCATAGGGTCTTTGGCCTGATGAGTATATTTTCCTTATGTCTTTCTTTCTTTCTCCCTGCTTCTCTGCCTACATCCATTCCCCTCATCTCTCCAGCACACATGCACACACAGCTTTACCACTGTCACCTTGCATGACGGTGTCAAGCAACCCGTTTGTTTTTTCTAGGCCTAATGAATAATAATAATAATAATAATGGTACTTGTATAGCGCTGAATCTTGTGCACAGACAAATCTAAGCGCTTTCACACCAGTCATTCTCACGCACGCATAACTCTAAAACTGGAGAAACTAAAGACAAGGAAGAGGCAGGGAAGGAAGGCTATTTTGGGAAGAGGTGGGTTTTAAGGCCAGACTTGAAAGAGCTGAGTGTGGAGACTTGACGAAGCGAAAGAGGAAGTTCATTCCAATTGCAAGGTCCAGAGAGAGAGAAAGAACAGCGGCCAACAGTCGAGAGTTTGAATCTGGGTATGCGTAAGTGGAGTGGATCCAAAGCTGATCGTAGTGAGCGAGATGGAGTGTAGAGGTGAAGGCAGCCACAAAGATAGGAAGGGGCTGATTTGTGAATACATTTGTAGCATAGAGAATACACTATCCATGTTTGACTCTTTCTTTCTTTCTGCTTCTCTACGTACCTACATCCATTCCCTCATCTCTCCAACCTCCCCTCCCCCCCCCCCTATGCCCCCCCTCCCCCTTCCACACACACAAACACACAACCTTACCACTGTCGCCTTGCACAATGGTGTCAAACAGCCCGTCCTCGTTGCCCAGGGAGATGCGCAGGTGCAGGTTGGGGAAGATGGAGTAGGCGACGGTGCGGATGTTGAGGAGGTTGACAGGGGAGGAGACAAACTCGATGGTGGGGATGGACAGGAACTGCCAGGCGATGGTCTTTGTCTTGTTCTGCAGACAGTCGCGGTCGCCCGACTCGCATTCCATCCGCCCACACACCACCCCGTCCTCCTCGGCAATGAACTCTCTGTGATGGTTGTGTCGGAGGAAGAAAGAGTTGTGATGAGTCATTGAATAATAACACCCTCCCCCCCTCCCCCTACAGTTGTGTTGCAGGAAAGAGTTCAGTAGGTTTGTCAGTGAATGAATGGATGGATGGATGGATGAATAAAGGAAGGAGGGATGGATAAACAGATGTGTGGATGAAGTACACAACAGTAAATTAATGTCAATGAACTCTCTGTGAGGGTTGTGCTGGAAGAAAGAGTTGAGTTAATGAGTAACAAACACGCCCCTCCAACCCCATCCCACCCCCCACACACAGAAACACGCAGTAAATTAATGTCTCTGTATAGGTTGTGTTGGAGGAAAGATTTGAGATGAGTTATTGAATGGGTGGATGGATGAATAAAAAGATGGGTGTACGAAGCAGGTAACAGTAAATTAATGTCCCTGTGAGGGTTGTGTTGGAGGAAAAGAGCGGATATGAGTAAATCAGGGGTCAAATTTAACTCTATTTTTTGAGTGCCAGTCCAGCACTCTGGACAAAACAGTTGAGTGCCCAATTGTGGTTTTGGGTGCTAGCATATTAAAACAAAACAAAATTTTTGAGTTACAATTTGCATTTGTGTTGATGTTTGGAAAACCGCATTCAAAATGTCCACATGCCTGAACCCCATGGGCCTGTTCTTTTAACATTGAAGATGGGAAACACCGTTCGTCGCTAACGCGCCATGAACGCCAACATCCAATCGTGAACGCGCAAAGATGCTGCTCTGTGAAGCGAGCTGCAGCAGACACTTTACATTTCGATCGACCGCGTTCGAGCTTGCTTTCTTGGTGTGTCTTTTAATTAATTTTCTTTTGTTTCTATCAATTTTTCTGAGTGCCAACCGGGCACTCTCGACAGAAAATTTGCGTGCCAAAGCCAACTTTTCGTAGCATTTGCACCTGGGCACCTGCTAAATTCGAACCCTGGTAAATGCATTAATGGATGGATAAATAAAGGATGGAGGGATGGATAAATTGATGGGTGGATGAAGTACATAACAGTAAACTGATGTCCCTGTGTGGGTTGTGTTGGAGGAAAGAGTTGAGTTAATGAATATGACGCCCCCAAGCCCCCACCCCCCTCCCATCCTCCCTATCCAACACACCTGCCAGAATACGCTCACGCAACTGAACATTGGAAACATGGCAAATGGCTTCCAACAATAAAACATGCATTTGGAACCAGATCACACCAAGACCAGCACTGGAAATTTACTGCTGTTGGAAAATGTGTTTCCAGTGCAGGCTTAGAAGAATGGATGGATGAATAAAGGAAAGAGGGATGGATGGATAGATGGGTGGATAAGTGCACAACAGTAAATTAATGTCTCTGCGTGGGTTGTGTTGGAGGAAAGAGTTGGGATGGTATGTCAGTGAGTGGGTGGACGGATGAATGAATGAAGGAAGGAGGGAGGGATGAATAGATGGATGGAAAAGTACGCAACAGAAATCAGTGTCAATGAACTCTGTGAGTGTTGTGCTGGAGGAAAGAGTTGAGGTGGGTTAATGAATAATACCCCCCCCACCCTAACCCCACACAGAAACACCTGCCAGAATACTTTTGCTCAATTGAACATTGGAAACCACCAACCCACCCACCCATGATGCCCTCTAGAAAACACATCCCTGCAACATGCACTTGCGCTCACACACACACACACACACTCACACACAACAAAAGATGGATGGATGGCTGGCTAAGTACACAACAGTAGATTAATGTCCCTGTGAGGGTTGTAATGGAGGAAAGAGTTGAGATGAGTTGATGAATAATACCCCCCCCATCCCCACACACATACACCACTCCCCCTGGCCTCCCACCCCCACCCTCACACACAGAGAAACACATGCCAGAATAAACTCATACACATAATAAACACACACACACACACACACACACACTACACACACACACATAACGTACATACACACTCACACACACACGTGTGCACACACACACACACTCAAATACACATCACGCTTCTCCAATGTGTTAAATGACCATATAAATGCAGTTGTTACCACACCATGTTTGTAGATGTCTTTGAAGTGAGACTAATATGTCTGCCAGTGGACAAGTTTGCCATAGCAGTAAAATTAGCAGCAGCAGCAGAAATACAATAACAAAAACTTTTATTTTGTTGTTCTTTTTGTTATCATTCTTGCTTTTGTTGCATCATTTTGTCTTCTTTTTTTTTCTTTCTCGTTTTGACAAGGCTGATGCTTTCAGTATAATTTGTCTGTTGTCTGCTCTCTCTCTCTCATTGTACTTGTGTGTATGTGTGTGCACAACAGTAAATGTGTGTGTGTGTGTGTTTGTGTGTGCGCGCGCGTGTGTGTGCATGTGTGTGTGTGCGCGTGCGTGTGTGTGTGTGCGCACATGTATTTTCACATGCAAGAACATGTGCACATCACTAGTGACTTAAATATCATTCCAAATGGATCCTGTTCAACTGCATCCTTTAATCAAAAGTCATGTAAGAGTCCATCTAACAAGTTGCCTGAAATCACTATCCACATAAAACAATGTCACTAAAATAGTTCCCTGTGGACTGCCAACATTGGGACTGTGATGGATGTACCTGGGTGAGGTTACCTTTGGGGGACTCATATTCTGAATGAGTGGTGCAGATGATGGAGCAGCAAAAAAAAAAAAAAAAAAAAAAAAAGAAAGAAAGACATCACACTGTTCCCAATTACATTTCCCAGCTCAAAAGAGCCAAGAAGACAGCAGAAACAGGGAAGGGGGTTGGGGGAACAGGAAAGCAGGGAAAAGTATGATGGATTCAAACAAGCTGCAACACTCATACAGGCATGTTGTAATTAAAGTCACCACAGGTGAGGTGCACAAACCATGAAAACAACTAACATGCATAAATGACCAATAAGCCCTCAAAACAATGGTACTTAAAAAAATCAAAAAACCCAATTCTTCTAATCTGCAACAGATGGTTACAAGAGATACAAAATAGGTTATTCATCTAACTATATTTCTAAACATTCTCCAAACGTTGCTGTTGTCTTTACTTTGGACACCATTTTGTTGAAAGTGTTGAATGGGGATTTTCCATAACTGATTCTTCTTCTTCTTCTTCAGCGTTCCCTGGTCATGCTAGATGTTGGTCCATTGCAAGGACCCCGCCGGTCCTCACAGTTTCTCCTGGAGCTCCACCGGGCTAGGCCATGCCTGGTGTCTCAGAGCGTCGAAGGTGGAGCAGGACTGCAGGATATGGGAGGGGGTCTGTGGGCCTGTGCCACAAGGGCACTGGTCAGTGTTTGATATCTTCAGACTGTAGAGATGAGAGAGGAGCAGTCTCAAGTTGTGACCTGTGCCGCTCTGTCCAGCTCATGAATGCCGTCTTTTTCGTCTTCTGGCCTGATGTCCAGACGTTGGTGCCATAACTGATTCAAAAACTATCCATACATGGATTAATTTTTGTTTATTTTGAACTTACATAAAAATTGTTTTACAAACTGAATGGTGTGGTCAAACAGTTAATATCTTATTGTGTTTGTGTCCTTTCAAAACAGAACCTGCATTATTACTGTGTGATCATGCACCACACTTGTTCCAAACACACTCTGCCAAAGCCAGACACAATAAAACAACAGAAGTGAAAGGACTAAAGCAAACCGAGGGCAATGTTTCAACAAAACTGGCTTTATTGAGCCTGCAGAGAACAGAGATTACATACATGACGAAAAGCTAACAAAGACACACACACATATATATCTTACAGTTTCTTAAACTGTGATTTTTCTTACATTTGTTTCAAGTGCGCTCATCTCCACAGGCACTTGACACATGTGTCATACATGTCACATATGACTCATGTGTCATATTATGTGCTTTCTTCCTGGTATGGTCCAAAAGGTAACATACAACATCTGTACCTTCATATCAGATCAGGCTGTCAGCATCAAACCTACAGTTTTCAAGCGGTATATATGCTGCCTTTGCTGTCAGTCAAAACTTGCCTTCATGGGACAAAGAAAACCTTAACACTTGCCTCTCTGAAAACTGTAGCTTGCGCAATAGTCTTGAAACCTACTGCCTGACCATATAGTACTGGCCACACTGTCGTGCACAAATACATATAAAAAATACAGAAATATTTGTGTTTCAAATACTGGCCTTGCAAAACAGTAACAGTTCAGTTCAGGTCAGTTACTCCAGGAGTCGTCACTGAATTAAGCCAAATCCACATACATTACATCACATCTGCTAAGCAGATGCCTGACCAGCAGCATAACCTAACGTGCTTAGTCAGGCATTGTGAAGAAACACTGACAGTCCAAGCACAGAAAGATTCATGGCTAACAGACACTACTTCTCTTTCAAGACTCCACTTGTCTTACCATCACTGCCTGAACCATCTTTGAAATGCAAATCAATGCAGGTAAGGAACAGAAACTTGTAAAGGAAAAGAAAATATTGATAATACATTGATTTGATACATATAACTCTTAACAAAGTTTTAGTTATACTGCTCAATAACAAGCAGGGCTTACCAAAACTTAAACATACTTTGAAGCAATTACTTAAAGCCTTTGTAATAATAAGTCATGTCCAACTATGGCCATTAGAACAGCAGAGGAGGCCACCACTGTCCTGACTATCTGGGCTAGAATTTGATTACAGAAGAAAGCGATTGGCCCAAGTTACATCCCCCACCTCTCTCAAGCCCGTAATTCAAAGTCATTGTCCCTTCCCTCTCTCTTTCTCTCTCTCTGTGAGCTTACTCCCTAACGTCCACCGCTGCCGTCGTCGGTGATGTAGAGGAAAATCCTGGACTCAGCGACGCCCTCAAAGCCGGAGTCATGGCTGGTGATGTTCATGTCCAGCCTGAGCTCAATGTCCTGAGGGCCTTCCACCCGCGTCACCAGGCTGACCACCGCCTGGTCCAGCGACTTGGACAGCTGGAAGTAGCGCAGGTCTGCCGGCAGGATCCCTGCCCGCAGAGGCCGAGCGGACAGCAGGTGCAGGTGCCAGGTGTAGCTCTTGTCCTGGTCCCTGGCCCCGGTCATGGAGAAGAGGGGCGCGGGCACCAGGACGTTGGAGGGGAAGGTGAGGAAGTTGTACGACCGCGACAGCAGGCCGCGACGGCACTCCGGGCAGTCCGTTTCCACGCGCTTGCAGCGGGTGCTGAGGGGTGAACACGTAGTGGGGGAGGAGGAGACGTTGAAGTGTTGGTTGTGATGGTGGTGGTGGTGGTTGTGGCAACATTGGAATGTTGACAGTGGTGGTGGTGGTGGAAATTTGTTAATGTTGACAGTGGTGGTGGTGGTGGAGGAAACAATAAAATGTTGATGGTGTTGGTGGTGGTGATGTTGGTGGTGGAGATGTTGGAATATTGACAGTGGTGGTGGTGGTAGTAGTGGTGGTGATGGTGGTGGTGGTGGAGAAGAAAACGAAGGAATGTTGACGGTGGTAGTGGTGGTGGTGATGGTGAAGGAGACGTTGGAATGTTAACAGTGGTGATGGTGGTATTGGTGGTGGTGGTTGAGGAGGTGTTGGAATGTTGACAATGGTGTTGGCGGTGGTGGTGGTTGAGGAGGTGTTGGAATGTTGACGGTGTTGGTGGTGGAGTAGTAAACATAGGAACGTTGACAATGGTGGTGGTGGTGATGATGGAGCAGACATTGGAACGTTGACGGTGGTGGTGGTGGTGGTGGTGGTTAGTTGGCAGGTTGGCAGGTTGGTGGGTGGGTTGGTTGGGTGGTTAGCAGGTTGTGGTTAGGTTACCAGTCGGGTACAGGTGAGCAGGCAGGAAAAAGAAAAGACAGAGGCAAATGGGTTAGTGGGATAAAATCTACATGCAGTAAGCTAATGGATAAATGCATGCAAAACATGTAAGAAAAGATGCTCTTCAAATATAAACCAATTAAAATTTTGCCTAATCTTAATGAAGAAATAGCAGTTTTAACAGACATGAGTCTTGTTAAAGCCTTGTCTCCTTCTCTTCATAAAAACACTTTTACCCACAAAGAAAAAAGTTATCATTAATCAGTACATTGATAACAATTGCCAAAGTTCACAATTTTGAAAGGCACAGTTTAAAAAGAATCCCCACAGCATGTCTGAAGTCATTAAAAGCTGGCCTGTTTCTGTCATACAAGCACATTTTCACAATGTCATCATCTGACCTTTTTTATGAGTGTATGTTCATGAATCAACCAGGGAAGTCACAGACTTAAGTTTAAACAGAAAAATATGTTAATTGTTGTGGGCCTTTCCATGTAATTGGCTGTATGCAACAAATGGATGTTATACTTTGTTTAGAATGTGTGTGTGTGTGTGTGTGTGTGTGTGTGTGTGTGTGTTTGTGTGTGTGTGTGTGTGACTCTGTGTGTGTGTGTGTGTAAACCAAACCAGATTCCAACATTTTTTCATGTTTGTGTTATATCCTCCTTGATTTTCAATTTCTCTTTTCTCATCATTAGGTATTTCACATTGGTTCCAATGCAAACTCATTTTTATGCAGCAACATTAGAGGGATATACCTCACAACCTGCTAACAGAAATAAAGCTAATCCCTCATAAATAGAATAACAAATGGTACACATGGTTTAGTCATATCTTGGATACTCCAGCAGTCACAAAAGAAAAGAAATGTTGAGATATATATGGTTTAGTCACACCTTGGATATCCAATCAGTTGTGAAAGAAAAGAAGCATTAACATATCAATAAACGAAGCAAACCAAACCATACCAACGAAGATACTGACACAGTCAACAGAATCCAAACTAAGACATGCAGGAGGAACAGATTACAGAAAGCTACAAAGCAGTTTGTGAATGATGAGCACTAGAAAAGGCAGGGTTTTCTCTAATTAGTGAACTGATAATCTATCACCCAGCTGAAGCGGAAAGGGCTTTGATTAACCTTTCAAACCTTTCCGAGACAGTACGTCACTGAAGGGAAAAGAAGGAAGACTCACAACACAGAAAAAAAGAACAAAGGACACAAGACCTTGTTCATCCAAACGACACCTTCATTCTCACGTGTAACTCAGAGAAAACACACCAATAACATAAGACTATATTCATCCAAACGACACCTTCCTTCTCACCTGTACAAGACTCTGTTTATCCAAAGAATACCTTCATTCTCACCTGTACATGCAGATAAAGCATCAATAACATATGGCTCTATTCACCCAAACGACACCTTCCTTCTCACCTGTACAAGACTCTGTTTATCCAAAGAATACCTTCATTCTCACCTGTACATGCAGATAAAGCATCAATAACATATGGCTCTAGTCACCCAAACGACACCTTCCTTCTCACCTGTACTGAGGGCCAGTGGACGTGGTCTTGGCGAATCCCTCTGGGCAGCGGACTACGGGACATTTGTAGCTGCCTCGTGTGTTGATACAGATGCCATCTTGTTGCGGGCAGAAGGCCACGTTTTCTTGGCACTCGTCAATGTCTGTTGACAGACCCACAATTTGTTGTGTGAACAGTCTACCGACCTGGCCACCCATTCTAATCACACACCCACTCCCACCACCATCATTACCTTAATCATAATGATGGTTCTAAATACACCCCCACTCCCACTACCATCATCAACTTAATCATAATGATCATTCTAATTACACCCCCACGCCCACTACCATCATCACCTTGAATCATCATGATCATTCTAATTACACCCCAAGTTAACAAGAACCCAACAAGTTTATGATGTAAGTGTTCATAAACAACCCACCCCCAACACCTAGTTGTGTACTTTTAGAAAGCAACCATTGTATGTATAAATGACATTATAAATATCAGTTTTGTCAATAAACCCACATGCTCCTTGTGTGCATTGAATGTGAACCTAGATACTGATCCTTTATCAATGAACACATGTATCATATACTTAACTTGGGGGGAAAACCAGATTATATGTCTTTACTTATTAGTTCAGATAGAACCAGGTGAATCAAGAAGTTAGGCACAACGCAGATACACACAAACACAGGCACATACAGAGACACACATACACACACACAAACACATACACACACACACACACGCAGCAACCACAACCACACAGCAACAACTCTACACACACACACATGCGCATACATACCCATATGCGGTGACACATTCATAAGCTAACATGCACACACACACACATACACATGCACTACACACACGCACACACATACACACACACACACACACCTTGGCATGAGCGACCATCACGTTTCAGGCGCCATCCTTCGGGACATTCACACCTGTAGGAGCCTGGAGTATTGATACACCTGCCTCCACATACACCTCCCCTTCCTCCAATACCTCTGAACTGTGTGCACTCGTCAATATCTGTAATAGACAAGACAAGGCAAGACAAATTCTTTATTTCGAGGATAATAGATAAGCACTGGTGTGCTTTTTTACATCCAGTCCCCGCCCTGAACAGGGTCTACACTACACAATATTTAAAAAAATGAAAGCATGGTGTTAGTAGAGATACACAACAGAGGAAAAAAAATATGCATAAATCAAAACAAAACAACAACCACACACACACACACGCACACACGCACACACGAACACACACATGGCATACAGGCACTAGCGTGGTGTTAGTAAAATGCGTAGGAAAAAAAATGAACAAAATCAAAGGACAAACACACAACACACACCACATTACACATCAGAATGGGGGATAGAGGGTGAGGAAGGTTCTGTCAACCATACACATTTGACAAACAGTATCAATAAAATGAACAATTTATATCACACATTATGGCATAAGGTGGGAAAGGCAATGTTCTTTTTAAGGTGGTTGGGCAATGGTGTTAAGAGAGAGACAGAGAGAGAGAACTAAGAACTCAGAACTATTTTGATGTAAGACCACCAACCTGTATATATATATTGTTGCACGTGTTGTACACACACACATATGAAAACCAAACCTTGAGTAGGATGAGACAGAGAGACAATGAACACTGAACACTGACACAGACAGAGGGAGAGAGAGAGAGAGAGAGAGAGAGAGAGAGAGAGAGAGAGAGAGAGAGAGAGAGATTTGACGAGATCGTTCCAAATACAAATACGTTTTGTAATTTCACAAACCTACATAGCATAGTTACATTAAACAGACAAAATTTCTGTAACTTTTGACTGTAACAGAAATTGCTACACAGGACTTGAAATTGTTTGAAGTTAGAACTTCAAATATTGATGATGAAGTAGAAAATGTCCCAGCTTTGCACAGCATATAACCCAGGGCTAATTCACCAAGTGGTCAAACTGACATTTTCAATAGTGCCTTTAACTCATTCAGTACGGCCAGTCCTCTCTTCTCCTCTACACAGACCCCTCGGATGTCCAGTGGGTGTCTGAATGACCCAACCTTTAGCTTCCATCGTCAGAATTGTGGTATTCTTTGTCAACATTCACCTCTTCAGTATAAGAGCCTTCCGCTTGCAATATTTTGATGATGGTAACTGGGGTGAAACACTGTTAACGTCGTCTCTTTCGCCGTTCGTATGGAGAGAGTTAACTTTGCCAAGAATGCTCTGCCAAGTTCTTCATGTTGGATACAAATGTTCAGCTAAACACACGATCTTAGCTTCTTCTCTACACTTCAGCATCATACAGGGAGAGACAGAGACAGAGTCACAGAGAGCAGTAAGTCATGACATACTGAATGAAATGTAAGTGTGATGTACATTATCATTGTTATGCTTGCCTGTGTACATGCATGCATGTATTTTTGTGTGTCTGTGTGTATGTGTTTGTGTACAAATAGGTGCATGTCCCTGTATGAGGCATGTGTACATACTTTTGTGTTTGTGTACTTGTGCATGTGTTTGCGCATGTGTGCAAGTGTATGTGTGTTGGCGTGTGTGTGTGTGTGTGTGTGTGTGTGTGTGTGTGTGTGAGTGTAAATAACTGAGCTTAAAACAAGTCCATTGTAGTGTACAAGAAAAAATAAACTCTAGTATCCAAACATCAGCACAAAAAGACACGGGTCTCATGTTGTAATAGTACTGAATAAAATGATGCTTAACAAAAATAACAACATTCACATGCACACACACTCACACACACACACACACACACACACACACACACACACACATGCAATCAAGCCTGCATACAAGCTACAGCTTTATTTCATTCATTTTCCCGATAGCACACGCGTTGAAGGCAAGCTAAAGTGTTGGTATGCAACCAGCATAGACATATTTACCTCATTATCATCATTATATTTATCATCATCCTCATCGTTATTATTATTATCATCACCTTCACACGATCGCTTGTCCTCCCTCAGCTGGTAGCCACGGTTACAGGTGCAAAAGTAGGAGCCCTGCACGTTGCGACACTTGTGCTGACACATGTTGTCCGCCAGACACTCGTCAATGTCTGCACACATCACCTTCTTCATGATAAAATAATAATAATAATATAATGATAAAAGGGCATTTTGTACGCCCAATCTAATGAAACAAAAGCCCTGGGCGTTTACAATGAAAAGTACAATGATGTATGCATACTAAAAACTTGATGGGCGCAATAGCCGAGTGGTTAAAGCGTTGGACTGTCAATCTGAGGGTCCCAAGTTCGAATCACGGTGACGGCGCCTGGTGGGTGAAGGGTGGAGATTTTTACGATCTCCCAGGTCAACATATGTGCAGACCTGCTAGTGCCTGTATATGCAAGCAGAAGATCAAATACGCACGTTAAAGATCCTGTAATCCATGTCAGCGTTCGGTGGGTTATGGAAACAAGAACATACCCAGCATGCACACCCCCGAAAACGGAGTATGGCTGCCTACATGGCGGGGTAAAAACGGTCATACACGTAAAAGCCCACTCGTGTACATACGAGTGAATGTGGGAGTTGCAGCCCTCGAACGCAGAAGAAGAAGAAGAAGAAAGCATACTAGAAACACACCAATACACCTGCACGCACAAATCCTCCTGCTCCAGCTCCAGCCCACACCCACTCCACATAAGATGAAGACACACACACACACATCCCCACACTGAAGCACATCTTGACTGTTCAAGGCATATGAATATGTGTACATTTAAGAATTGTAAAAAAAATAACATAAGTTAGAAATTAACTGGACTAAAACACAAAAGTGAAGACAAGGAGTTATTTACTGATTAATGATTTACACCAAAAGAACACTAGACAAAACAGATATTCAAAATGTTTGAAAGCCAGCTTCAAAACACCAGGCAAGTCAAACATTTAGTACAACCAGTCATGGAATGAGAGCATTTAGGACAACTAGTCATGGTGTTAACACATTTAGTACAACCAGTCATGGTATTAACACATTTAGTACAACCAGTCATGGTATTAACACATTTAGTACAACCAGTCATGGTATTAACACATTTAGTACAACCAGTCATGGTATTAACACATTCAGTACAACCAGTCATGGTATTAACACATTTAGTACAACCAGTCATGGCATTAACACATTTAGTACAACCAGTCATGGTATTAACACATTTAGTACAACCAGTCATGGTATTAACACATTTAGCACAACTAGTCATGGTATTAACACATTTAGTACAACCAGTCATGGTATTAGCACAGTTAGCATGATTAGTCACAGTATTAGCGCATTAATATAACTAGTTGTTGAGTTAGCACATTTAGTACAACCAGTCACGCTATCATATCATTCAACACAACAACTAGTTGTAGTGGCATGCAGCGCTAGCACTAGTGTAAGTGAAAGCCCACTCACCAAGACAGCCTCCATTTTCATCAGAGATGTAGCCCTCCTTGCATTCACACTTAAAGGAGCCTACCGTGTTCACACAGCGAGAGGAGGAGGGGCAAATGGCGGCACCATAAGCACACTCGTTCACGTCTGAAACACGTCCATGCGCATGGTGGGGGTGGGGGTTAGAATGATTATGAGGATTAAGGGGGTGATGGTGGGTGGGTGTGATTAGAATGATTATCATGGTT
Organism: Babylonia areolata; assembly: GCF_041734735.1. Classification (NCBI taxonomy): domain Eukaryota; kingdom Metazoa; phylum Mollusca; class Gastropoda; order Neogastropoda; family Buccinidae; genus Babylonia; species Babylonia areolata. The sequence continues at coordinate 26,673,324 of NC_134900.1, forward strand.
AAGGTGATGATGGTGGTGGGGTGGAGGTGTGATTAGAATGGTTATGATGATGGTGGTGGTGTGGTAAGGGTGTGGTTAGCATGATTTGATGATCAAAGTGTTGATGGTGGTGGGGGTGGGGGCATGATTAGAATGATTATGATAATGATGATTGTGGTGGGGATGGGGGTATGATTAGAATGATCATGATGATTAAGGTGTTGGGGTGGGGGTATGATTAGAATGATCACAATAATTAAGGTGTTGGGGTGGGGGTGTGATTAGAATGATCACGATGATTCAGGTGGTGGGGGTGAGGGGGTGATTAGATTGATTACGATGATTAAGGTGGTGAGGGTGGGGGTGTAATTAGAAAGATCACAATGATTAAGGTTGTGGGGGTGGGGGTGGGTGTGTGATTAGAATGATTATGTTGATGGTGGTGGGAGTTGGGGTGTGATTAGAATGATTTGATGATGAAGGCAATGATGATGCAAATGAAACAGCAACAACCAAACAATGATGATGCTGTTGATGTTGCTGATTTTGGTTTGGGATAATGATCATTATTGTTAGATTATCATAATTAGATACAAAACTAGCCAGCTACGGATATTCAGGTTAGGTTCGCAAGGTTAATTAGGTTAGGGTAGGTTAGGTTAGGTTAGATAAGGTTATCAAAAACAAACTAGTTACATGCTTCCTGCAAACTTGATATGTCACAAGACTGTCTGGAATAATGAACAACAGGGGGCAGGACTACACTTTTTTTTTTACACTGCTCAACAAAAGCTGAAAAAAAACCTACACTGAAACTCTTCAGCATACTTGACTATCATCACCATGTAAGTGAAAAACATATGACAAATAACTCCATGAGGTACTATGCCACTCTCTGCCTATACCTCTGTATACCCCTACACCTCTATACCCCTCTACCTGGCAGCATGCTGCTGACTTACTCCACAGAGAGACTGCCATGTGTAAATCATCCTTCTCTCTGTAAAACATGCCTCTGATTTATCCAGTCGTCTCACATGGAGAGAGCGACATATATCTAAATCATCCTTTCTCTCTGTAAAACATGCATCTGATCCATCCAGTCCTTTCCATGGAGAGAGCGACATATATCTAAATCATCCCTTCTCTCTGTAAAACATGCCTCCAAATCATCCAGTGCTCTCCAAGAAGAGAGCGACATATATCTAAATCATCCCTTCACTCTGTAAAACATGCCTCCAAATCATCCAGTCCTCTCCATGAAGAGAGCGACATATATCTAAATCATCCCTTCACTCTGTAAAACATGCCTATGATTTATCCAGTCGTCTCACATGAAGAGAGCGACATATATCTAAATCAACCTTTCTCTCTGTAAAACATGCATCCGATCCATCCAGTCCTTTCCATGGAGAGAGCGACATATATCTAAATCATCCCTTCTCTCTGTAAAACATGCCTCCAAATCATCCAGTGCTCTCCAAGAAGAGAGCGACATATATCTAAATCATCCCTTCACTCTGTAAAACATGCCTCCAAATCATCCAGTCCTCTCCATGAGTTTCAGTTTCAGTAGCTCAAGGAGGCGTCACTGCGTTCGGACAAAGCCATATACGCTACACCACATCTGCCAAGCCAAGCAGATGCCTGACCATGAACAGAGCGACATATATCTAAATCATCCCTTCACTCTGTAAAACATGCCTATGATTTATCCAGTCATCTCACATGAAGAGAGCGACATATATCTAAATCATCCCTTCTCTCTGTAAAACATGCCTATGATTTATCTAGTCCTCACCGTGAAGAGAGCGACATATATCTAAATCATCCCTTCTCTCTGTAAAACATGTCTACGATTTATGCAGTCATCTCACATGAAGAGAGTGACATATATCTAAATCATCCTTTCACTCTGTAAAACATGTCTGATCCACCCAGTCCTCCCTGTGATGAGAGCGATATATATCTAAATCATCCCTTCACTCTGTAAAACATGCCTATGATTTATCCAGTCGTCTCACATGAAGAGAGTGACATATATCTAAATCATACTTTCTCTCTGTAAAACATGCCTATGATTTATCTAGTCCTCACAGTGAAGAGAGCAACATATATCTAAATCATCCTTTCTCTCTGTAAAACATGTCTGTGATCCACCCAGTCCTCTCTGTGACGAGAGCGACATATATCTAAATCAACCCTTCTCTCTGTAAAACATGCCTACAATTCATCCAGTCATCTCACATGGAGAGAGCAACATATATCTAAATCATCCCTTCACTCTGTAAAACATGCCTACGATTCATCCAGTCCTTTCCATGGAGAGAGCCACATGTATCTATATCGTCCTTTCTTTCTGTAAAACATGCCTCCAAATCATCCAGTCCTCTCCGTGAAGAGAGCGACATATATCTAAATCATCCCTTCACTCTGTAAAACATGCCTATGATTTATCCAGTCGTCTCACATGAAGAGAGCGACATATATCTAAATCATCCTTTCTCTCTGTAAAACATGCCTATGATTTATCCAGTCATCTCACATGGAGAGAGTGACATATATCTAAATCATCCTTTCTCTCTGTAAAACATGCCTATGATTTATCCAGTCGTCTCACATGGAGAGAGTGACATATATCTAAATCATCCCTTCACTCTGTAAAACATGTCTGTGATCCACCCAGTCCTCTCTGTGACGAGAGCGACATATATCTAAATCATCCCTTCTCTCTGTAAAACATGCCTACAATTCATCCAGTCATCTCACATGGAGAGAGCAACATATATCTAAATCATCCCTTCTCTCTGTACAATATGCCTACGATTCATCCAGTTCTTTCCATGGAGAGAGCCACATATATCTATATCGTCCTTTCTTTCTGTAAAACATGCCTCCAAATCATCCAGTCCTCTCCGTGAAGAGAGCGACATATATCTAAATCATCCCTTCACTCTGTAAAACATGCCTATGATTTATCCAGTCGTCTCACATGAAGAGAGCGACATATATCTAAATCATCCCTTCTCTCTGTAAAACATGCCTATGATTTATCTAGTCCTCACCGTGAAGAGAGCGACATATATCTAAATCATCCCTTCACTCTGTAAAACATGCCTCCAAATCATCCAGTGCTCTCCATGAAGAGAGCGACATATATCTAAATCATCCCTTCTCTCTGTAAAACATGCCTCCAAATCATCCAGTGCTCTCCATGAAGAGAGCGACATATATCTAAATCATCCCTTCTCTCTGTAAAACATGCCTCCGAATCATCCAGTCCTCTCCATGAAGAGAGCGACATATATCTAAATCATCCCTTCTCTCTGTAAAACATGCCTCCAAATCATCCAGTGCTCTCCATGAAGAGACCGACATATATCTAAATCATCCCTTCTTTCTGTAAAACATGCCTCCAAATCATCCAGTGCTCTCCATGAAGAGAGCGACATATATCTAAATCATCCTTTCTCTCTGTAAAACATGTCTGTGATCCACCCAGTCCTCTCTGTGACAAGAGCGATATATATCTAAATCATCCCTTCTCTCTGTAAAACATGCCTACGATTCATCCAGTCCTTTCCATGGAGAGAGCCACATGTATCTATATCGTCCTTTCTTTCTGTAAAACATGCCTCCAAATCATCCAGTCCTCTCCGTGAAGAGAGCGACATATATCTAAATCATCCCTTCACTCTGTAAAACATGCCTATGATTTATCCAGTCGTCTCACATGAAGAGAGCGACATATATCTAAATCATCCTTTCACTCTGTAAAACATGTCTACGATTCATCCAGTCATCTCACATGGAGAGAGCAACATATATCTAAATCATCCCTTCACTCTGTAAAACATGCCTACGATTCATCCAGTCCTTTCCATGGAGAGAGCCACATGTATCTATATCGTCCTTTCTTTCTGTAAAACATGCCTCCAAATCATCCAGTCCTCTCCGTGAAGAGAGCGACATATATCTAAATCATCCCTTCACTCTGTAAAACATGCCTATGATTTATCCAGTCGTCTCACATGAAGAGAGCGACATATATCTAAACCATCCCTTCACTCTGTAAAACATGCCTATGATTTATCCAGTTGTCTCACATGAAGAGAGCGACATATATCTAAACCATCCCTTCTCTCTGTAAAACATGCCTAAGATTCATCCGTTCCTGTCACATGGAGAGAGCGATATATTATATATCTAAATCATCCTTTCCTTCTGTAAAACATGCCTCCGATTCATCTGCATCCTGTCCTCTCACATGGAGAGAGCGTCATATACCTAAATCATCTTTTCTCTCTTTAAAACATTACCTTCAAATCACAACTGAATCTCATGAGACAACAAACTGTGGAAATTTTCCAATCTCCAAGGTCAACAGATGTGCAGACCTGTTAGTGCCTGAACTCCCTTTTTGTGTGTATTCGCATGCAGGAGATCAAATATACATGTTAAAATTCCTGCAATCCATGTCAGCGTTTGGTGGGTTATGGAAACAAGAACGTACATGGCATGCACCCCCATGCCCCCAAAACAGAGTATGATTGCCAACATGATAGGTGTAAAATGGTCATACAAGTAAAAGCCCACAAGTGAACATGGGAGTCGCAGCCCATGAATGAACGAAGAAGAAGAAGGCTAAGGTGATCATGTTTCTCCTTGAAGCATGTGCCGCGCCTGTGACTCACCCACACATCTGCCTGAAGAATCATGCCTCATGCCCCGCGGGCACTGGCAGAAGTAGCTTCCCTGTCGGTTCACACACTCCTGGTCGGCAGAGCAGCGATGCTTGTTGGCCGTGCACTCGTTGATATCTGAATGCAACAGTTGGGGATATATGTTTCTTTTTATATATTATATGCATATGGCTTCTTCAGTTCTGGATATATGTTGTTGTTTTTTAAATGTTGTATGAATGTGGTTTCTCCAGTTCTGAATACATATTTTTTGAATATCATGTGCATGTGGTTTCTCCAGTTCTGGATACATATTTGTTAAATGCTATAAAGATTCAAAGATTCAAGATTCAAAGAAATTTAATCCTTTTGCCCCTTTTGGGGTGTGGAGGATACAATAACAATACACACTCATTGAATCACAACTTCAGTCCAACGATGTCTCCGAAGCATGCAAAAACGCACACCCACGCGCTAATGATGATTTGCAACAAAACAAATCAAACTTAAACATACTGACAAGTATGTTTTAGATGTAACAAAAGTTACACAGCCTTTCCAAGTTTTATGAATTTACTTAGATTAAGTTGTGTTTTCTTCCCAGCACTGAATAAACTGCATAAACCGAACATTGACATATGTGATTTATATTTATGTGGTATCAATTCATTTTGAATTACAGTATTTTGAGAACATTCAAAAAGAAAATGAAATTAATCCCCAACAGCATCCCTATTACATTCCTTGCAAATTCTGTTTTCTCTGTTTTTGCCTTCTCTTCTTCCTGTTTCAATCTACAGTTTATGATTACTGCAACGAAACTTTATCAGAGGATATATGTAAGCATGTGGAAGTTGTGAGATATATTTTGCTTGACAAAAGTTTGGTTTGATGCTCCTATAGAACAGACATTTAGAACTGTCTTCAAGCGATTTTCTCCATGACTGAATGTACATATCTTTTAGACTTTGCATGATATTTCGACAAAAGAAATCCTTACTATTGAATGTATGTGAAACCAAACACAGTCATAACCGCATGTCGCTTCAGCAGTTCTGGATACATATTTTTTTTAAATGATGTATGCATGCGGCTTCAGCAGTTCTCGATACATATTGTCTAAATATTATATGCATGTAGCCTGTCCAGTTCTGGATATGTATTTTTAGATTTATGCACATGGCTACTCCTAGATCATCCTCCAGGGAACAGTTCAGGGAGAAAGGAGAAGGGGAAGACAAAGACAGAGATGGACAGACAGCATTACTCAGCTGACTGGAAAAGGAGCTTTGCCCAAACCCAGGCACTGACACACAACATGAGAGAGAGAGAGAGATGGAGGTTTGTGGTGCAGCAGTGCCCCTGTTAGCCTAGAGGGTTATGGGAGCTGTAAGTGAGAAGTGCATGCATGTATAGAAACACCTGTGTGTATGCTGAGGGCAGGTAACCATACTGAAGGCACACACATAGCAGGAACTTTAGAAAGGTTTGTACTCTGTTGTCTTTCTTGATCTGCACACGCTGGCATATTCTTGTGCTGTTTAAAGGAGGTAAGGTTTGTGGTCAACATTCATTATATTGTTGTCTTTTTCATGGAGATACTGTGCTTTTGAAAGAAATTAAAATTCCATTCAAGGCTAAACAATAAGTCAATAGATAGATAGATAAAAGAAATGAACACTGCACGACAGAAAAAAAAAAAACATCACAAAGTGTTTAACCCATCTGAAAAGAGTCAATATATTGCGAGGGCCAAATATTACATGAGCAAAGAAAAAAACAAGAGGGCAGTAATTAGCACCTTGAGACAAATCTTTCTCTCACCTTGACAGCCATTATTGGAGGTGGGTTCATACCCAGGTGGGCAGGAAACCAGGCTGCGACACAGGTAGGAGCCCACCCTGTTAATGCATCGCTGGTGTCTGAGGCACCTGTGGGTACCCTCTGTGCATTCGTCGATATCTACAACACAATTAAAGGTATGGGGTAGCAATTATTCAGTACCTCTGCAGGATCCTTTCTGAAACAAATACAAAAATTCCCTTAGCTTTTTTTGCAAGTAAACAAAAGCACCCTAAACCACTGCTGGAAAAACCAACTGATGGACCATTTAGCTGAGAGTGACAGAGAAAAGAACAGAAATTTAAAAAAAAAAAAAAAAAAAGAGACAAAAAAACCCAGACAGACAAGTCATTTGATTTAAAGCCCAGCAAACCACAGACAGGAATATCAGCGCTGTAACACATTTAAAACCAGAACACGCAGACACTCAGACAGGTGATCATGAACACTGATATACAAACAACAGACAGCAAAAATACAGAGACAGAAACGCGGACACAGAGACAGGAACGCCGACACAGACACAAAACATTCCCGCTCACAAACTCACCAACACAGGAGCCAGCCCTGTTGGCTCGCATCCCTCTCCGACAGATGATCCGTCGACACTCTCCAGCGGAGGAATCGAACCGGAAGCCCAAGGGGCACTGCTTGGCAACACAGCGGAACGAGCCCTGCACGTTCTGACAAATGAACCCACCGGCACAGTTGTGGGTGCCCAGGGCACACTCGTCATTGTCTGGGAAGTAAAATGAAAATAAATGGATAAGTAAATTATTGTGTTGATAAAAAAAAAGAAAAGTGAATTAGTTAAGTATCAAAAAAAAAAAGGTAAGAAATGAAAGGAAAAAAGAACGAAAACATCTGCCATAGTGAAGTGGTTAACACTGTGGACTGATGATTATAGGTTACACACTACAACACACACACACACACAAACAAACACACACACTTATACCCCACTGACACCACACCCAAACACCCACACACACATACACACACACTACAACCCACTCCACATCATACAACACCACACCCAAACACAGCACACACAGACACAGACACACAAACACACACACACTCACACACAACGCACCACACCACACACACAAATGTACGCGCACACACACACACACCACAACACACACACTCACACACACCACTTTACAACACACAAACACACACACACACACACACACACACACACAAACAGCCAGCAACACAGGAACATACCAACACAGGTCTGTGAAGCCTCATCCAGTGTGTAGCCTGTGCCACAGTGATGGATTCGGCGGCAGACGAAGCCTCCGTTGGTGTTCTCACATCTCTCTCCCACCTTGCAGTTGTCATAGCCCAGTGCACACTCGTTCACATCTGTGAAAAAAGGGGGACTGATGAACACAACGATTTGGATCATGAAATTTGGGCAATATCCACATTAAAATGTTGTTGTTTTTTCGTAAGACGGAATAAGTAGTTTTCACAAGGCATGGATGTTGATTCCTACACTCATACGGATCAGTGGAAGGGACTGTATGTAGGTATAGCCGAAATTTGTTGCTAACATTAACACTTTGCACCGCCAGTACCGATTTTTTTTTTCTGTAACTCCTAGTTCTTTCCAAGTACCAATATTTCTATATTTGTGTTTGTATATATTATGTTTCACTTTCTCAACTAATTCTATTCTCACTTGGTGCTTTTAGCTTGTTGGCTTTGGCCTCTGCTTTGTTCGCCAGTGTTTTCAAAAGGACTGAACATGTTTTTGATGATGCGTGCATTTTGTACATGGAGTACAGGCCTTGACAGTACACTCAGCTGTTGTTGGGCTGGTCTTCTGCAACTGCAGTGCAGCTGCACTGATGTGTTACAAAGTAATAAAACCAGGAAACCTGGTAGCACAGGAAAAAATAATAATGGTGAAAGGGGAAAATAAAAGAAAAGTGCACGGAGGACAGGATCTTTGTCTTTCCTTGTCTTTCATATAACCACACAGGGCCATATCAGAGCTGAAAAAAAAGCAAATATTTCAAGACAACAACAAGAAAAAAATCATAAACACACAAAAAGAAAAAAAAAAAACTGGTATAAGTCAGAGCCGAAAAAAAAGCAAATATTGGTCCTACAGAAACTAAAACAACAGACACATGATAAACACACAAAAAGAAAAACTGGCATAAGACGGAGCTGAAAAAAAAGCAAATATTGGTCCTATAGACACTAAAACATCAACAACAAACATATGATAAACATACAAAAAGAAAACCTGGCATTAGTCAGAGCTGAAAAAAAAGCAATTGTTGGTCCTACAGAACCTGAAACAACAACAAACATATGAAAAACAGACAAAAATAAAAACTGGCATAAGTCAGAGCTGAAAAAAAACAACAAATACTGGTCCTATAAACACTAAAACAACAATGAACAAATCATAAACACACAAAAATAAAAACTGGTCCTATACAACAAAACAACCACAACATCAACAACAAACAAATCATAAACATACAAAAAGAAAAAAAACTGGCACAAGTACACCTACATCCATGCACACGTAATCCTAGACCATGCCTCTAACGTTGACCGTCAAATTTTTCATCTTCACCGAGGCCTCACCTTCACATCTACGTGTGTGGCTATTGAAGGCAAAGCCACTGAGGCAGGCGTTCTCAGCCTCACACTGCCCTGTGCGGGGGTTTCGGGTTGTGCCCGAGGGACAATCCGCTGCCAGGCAGGAGTAGCCTCCCTTGGTGTTGATGCAGCGCTGGCTAGGAGAGCAGCGGTAGCTTCCTTCTGCGCACTCGTCGATGTCTGTCGTGAAAATGTTAAAACGATGAGGTGTGAAACATATTCTAAAATTTTGTTATCTATAATCATTGGTCGCACCGTCTCATTATAGCCGTCAGCAAGACTAGGACAGCCAGCTGAGAACCTGAAAGGTAGGTAATTACAATAATTTAAGCATTATATAATCATTGGATGCATTGATTCATACATGTGGAGTGGTGGCCTAGAGGTAACGCGTCCGCCTAGGAAGCGAGAGAATCTGAGCGCGCTGGTTCGAATCACGGCTCAGCCCCCGAAATTTTCTCCCCCTCCACTAGACCTTCAGTGGTGGTCTGGACGCTAGTCATTCGGATGAGACGATAAACCGAGGTCCCGTGTGCAGCATGCACTTAGCGCACGTAAAAGAACCCACGGCAACAAAAGGGTTGTTCCTGGCAAAATTCTGTAGAAAAATCCACTTCAATAGGAAAAACAAATAAAACTGCACGCAGGAAAAAATACAAAAAAATGGGTGGCGCTGTAGTATGGCGACGCGCTCTCCCTGGGGAGAGCAGCCTGAATTTCACACAGAGAAATCTGTTGTGATAAAAAGAAATACAAATACAAATACAAATATTGATTGACTAGTTATCATAATGAGGAGGCACTAAATGTCCCAGTCAGTTCACAGGTCATGAGACATTTCAATTAAGACAGCTCACTTGCTTGTATTTGTAGCCACCCCATCCCCACCCACCCAAAAAATCCAATAATCATCATGTTTTCCATCAATGACTGTAAAATCTATAACTGACCATTTCTTTTCATTTTCTTCAAAACATTTATTCAGTTTTCTTTTGATGAATTTTCAAGTAATTCTGGTGCATATTTATGGTATTTTAAATAATTCTAGTTTGATGTGCCTGTGCCTGATTCGATCTGACTGATAGTTGTTTCATGTCAAGCAGTGTGGTGTGGTGACTGAGTGGTAATATGCCCGACTAGGAAGCAAGTGGCCATGGGTTCAAATCCCACATATTTTTTACTCCCCCCCTTCTGCTAGACCTTGAGTGGTGGTCTGGGTGCTAGTCTTTCAGATGAGATAATAAATTGAGCTCCTGCGTGCAAACATTCACTTAAAGCACATGAAAGAACCAATGGCAATGAATTGTGTGGGAAAAAAAATCCACTTTGATAGTGAAACAAACACACTTGCAATCAGAAAAAGAAGAAAAAAGAAAAAATGAAGAATGATGTGGCTAGCACTGCACGCTCCTTAGAGAGAGAGAGAGAGAGAGAGAGAGAGAGAGAGAGAGAGAGAGAGAGCAGCCTAAATTTCACACAGAGAAATCTGATGACAAAAAGTAATGCAGTATAATACATTGTCAGTTTTGCAAGTACTGGTTGCTGATATTCCTGCCAGTCTCACTGCCCCAAACGACAGTGTATGAAAGGTAATGTTTCATAGTGACTCGTGAAAAAAAAGTACATTTTTATCTGTAATCAATATGTGCACAAAATATGCAACGAAAAACAAAACCCAAGCATTCAATTGAGAGAGAAGAAAAAAAAAGATACAAATTCCACTGAAATCAGTCCACACAGATAAGATGCACAAGAATAAAAGGTGAAAGTGATGATGAAGACAATGACAACGACAACTCATGTGATGAAGAGGATAAAACCAATGACATGATGATAATGATGATTTTTTTTTTTTATTTACCTGCACAGGTGCGTCTATCATCATTCAGCCTGTATCCTTCATAACACTGACACTCAGGCCCAGAATTTCTGTTGACACACCTCTGTTCACAAGGGTTGTTGATGCTGCAGTCCATTTCATCTACAGGGAGAAAAAGAAGAAGAAAAAAAACCCACTTGAAAACCTGCATTGTCTAAGTAAAAATCATTTGTTGTGTAATATACCTTTGTCTTTAAATTGTGGTGGGGTGAGTGTAACTGACTGGAAGAAGAAGAACTGTTTGGTGTGGTGTGGTGAGGTGTATTGTGGTGTGGTGAGGCATATTGTGGTGTGATGTGTTGTGTTGTGTTGTGGTGTGGTGTGGTGTGGTGTGGTGTAGTGTGACATGGTGTGATGTGGTGTGGTAAGGGAAAGTGATTGGAAGAAGAATTGTTTGGTGTAGAGTGGTGAGATGAGGTGAGGTGTGATGTGGTGTGGTGTTGTGTATTGTGGTGTGGTGTGGTGTGGTGTATTGTGGTGTATTGTGATGTGGTGTAGTGTGGTGAGGTGAGGTGTGTTGTGCTGTGTTGTGGTGTGGTGTGGTGTGGTGTATTGTGGTGTGGTGAGGTGTATTGTGGTGTGGTGTGATGTGATGTGATGTGGTGAGGTGTATTGTGGTGTGGTGTGATGTGATGTGGTGTGGGGAAAGTGATTGGAAGAGGAAGAATTGTTTGGTGTAGTGTGGTGAGGTGTGGTGTTGTGTATTGTGGTGTATTGTGGTGTGGTGTGGTGTGGTGTGGTGTGGTGTGGTGTGGTGTGGTGTAGTGTGGTGTGGTGTATTGTGGTGTGATGTGGTGTGGTGTGATGAAGTGTGGTGTGGTGTATTGTGATGTGGTGAGGTGAGGTGTGATGTGGTGAGGTGTGGTGTAGTGTGGTGTGGAGTGGTGAGGTGTGGTGTAGTGTGGTGTAGTGTGGTGAGGTGTGGTGTGGTGTATTGTGGTGTGGTGAGGTGTGGTGTGGTGTGGTGTATTGTGGTGTGATGTGGTGTGGTGTGATGAAGTGTGGTGTGGTGTATTGTGATGTGGTGAGGTGTGGTGTGATGTGGTGAGGTGTGGTGTGGTGTGGTGTGGTGTGGTGTGGTGTGGTGTGGTGTGGTGTGGTGTGGTGTGGTGTGGTGTGGTGTGGTGTGGTGTATTGTGGTGTGCTGAGGTGTATTGTGGTGTGGTGTGATGTGGTGTATTGTGGTGTGGTGTGGTGAGGTGTGGCGTGGTGTGGTGTGGTGTTGTGGTGTGGTGCGCTGAGGTGTGGTGTGGTGAGGTGAGGTGTGATGTGGTGCGGTGTGGTGAGGTGTGGTGTGGTGAGGTGAGGTGTGATGTGGTGCGGTGTGGTGTGGCGTGGTGTGGTGTGGTGTGGTGTGGTGTGGTGCGCTGAGGTGTGGTGTGGTGTGGTGTGGTGTGGTGAGGTGAGGTGTGATGTGGTGCGGTGAGGTGAGGTGTGGTGTAGTGTAGTGTGGTGTGGTGTAGTGTGGTGTGGTGTAGTGTGATGTGGTGTGGTGTAGTGTGGTGTGGTGTAGCATGATGTGGTGTGGTGTAGTGTGGTGTAGTGTGATTTGGTTAGGTGTAGTGTGGTGTAGTGTGGTTTGGTGTGGTGTGGTATTGTGTAGTGTGGTGTGGTGTAGTGTAGTGTGGTGTGGTGTGATAAAGTGTGGCGTAGTGTGATGTTGTGAGGTGTGGTGTGGTGTAATGTGGTGTAGTGTGGTGTGGTGAGGTGTAGTGTAGTGTGGTGCAGTGCAGTACAGTGCAGAGTAGTGTTGTATGGTGTAGTGTAGTGTGCTGTGGTAAGGTATGGTGTGATGTAGAGTAGTGTAGTGAAGTGTGGTGTGGGCTGGTATGGTGGAGTACAGTGTATTGTAGTAGTGTTTGCTGTACTGCAGTACAGTGAAGAGTGGAATGATGTGGTACAGCATAGAGTAGCATGGTGTGGTGTACTGTAGTGTAGTGTGGTACAGTGTAGTGTGGTGTAGTGCAGTATGGCATGGTGTTGTGCAGTGAAGAGTGGAATGATGGGGTACAGTGGAGAGTAGTTGTCCAGCATGGTGTACCGTAGTGTAGTGTGGTACAGTGTAGTGTGGTGTAGTGTAGTGTAGTGTGGTACAGTGTAGTGTGGTGGAGTATTGTATGGCATAGTGTAGTGTAGTGTAGTGTAGTGTACTGTAGTGTAGTTTCATGTTGGAATGGGTCATAAATATGCGCGTGCACGTGCTTGACCATCTGTCAGAAGCACACAGCCGAGGGCAAGAAAGAAAGATAGACATCTTTAACACAGAAAGACTGCAGTACAAAGGAACAAACAGGCATGTAAATAAACAAATTCTGACAGACACCCGGGTTCAACAGATTTTCAGTTTCAAGAAAATCAACCGCGCAAACTCATATCCCCGAAAGCAATCTCACAAGCAGGTACACTTCTGAGTTCTATGCATGCATTGTACGGTTATTGACTACTGGTTTCTAGGGGTGATCAGACATCAACATTCAAAGCACAGCAGACTTTTAGTGCAATCTCCTTCCCCAATTCAGTAAATGACAAGTCCGACTGCCCAAAACAATACACCAATGATAAAAAGAATCTATATGCTTACTTCAACATCTTCTTCTCACTCTTTTCCTTTATGTTAAATACACACAAACATGGAAATGACAGACTTTTTTCCATGCCAAATAATAATTATTATGCAAATTAAGCATCCACACACACACACTCTGTGTGTGTGTGTGTGTGCGCACGCGCAAGCGCTGGTGCATGTGTGCGCATGTGCATGCGTCATACCTCAGCATATAACCTGACTGGTCCATGTATGCCTTTCCACACTTTGTGTCTCTCTCCCTGCGTTTCACACCCCGACAGATAGGAGATCACCAAACACGTGAAACACGACACAACACAACCTTTCGCTCCATACACTACAAACCATCATTATCATTGAAGCCACACGTGCGCTTATCGTCCTGCAGCTCAAAGCCAGGTGGGCAGTCACAGCGGAACCCGACAGGTAGATCCACACACAGGTGAGAGCACACGTCGCCAGCGAACAAAGTGCACTCATCGATGTCATCGCCATCCCCTGCGTTGTTGTCGTTGCCGTTGTTTTGATTCCCCTCCTGTTCATCTTTGTCCTCGCCTCTCTTGGTGTGGTTTGACGGAGGGGCACTGGTGGTTCGCAGAGCTGGTGGTGGGTATAGGATCAGGCATGCAGTTAGAGCTTCTGAGGGGTTCGGGTTATGGAGGCAGCATGAACATCTATGTGTTAGTCAACTAGTTCACAACACACAAGTAGACCTGTAACCGGTCCACTACGCACAGGCAGATCTATTCTGTTCAAATCACAAGAACAAAAGCTATTCTGTGTTAATCAATTTCTCTGCTACTCAGTTATTGCCTGTACAAAACTAAAAAAAACAAAAAACTGTTTAATGAAGCGTTAGTATAAACAAGGAATGTATCTTAATGTTAATTTATCTATCCCTTGCATATCCACAGCCATGATGGACAGACTGCTATCAGTTATTCAAGTGTCACAAAACGCACATTTTTGCCACATTATCATACTACATGTGTGTCTTCTGTTCACTGTTTTCCATATCACCCTTAAACATTTAGTGAAGATCATGCAGAATTACTCACAAAATCTGCAATTCAACATTGAAGAAGAGAGAAATCTGGATTTTTTAAATACTGTGCAGTATCATTATAATCTAGTCCCACCCAAAGTTGGAGTTGTGCAGTATCATTATAATCTAGTCCCATCCAAAAATGGAGTATGACTGCCTACATGGCAGGGGTAAGAATGATCATCCACGTAAAAACCCACTTGTGCATACCAGCGAACGTGGGAGACGCAGCCCACGGACGAAAAAAAAAAAGATTTATAATATTGTCTATCTCTTTGTCAATAAATTTCCACACACACACACACACACACACAAAGCAAAAGAAAGGAAGACAAACAAAACGAAATCTAAAAGAGAAGAAAATGAACAGAAACAATAACAAGAAACACTACAGCAAATAAATTGAAGAAAAAAAAGGGGGGTTGGGGGGGCGGGGGGGGGACATAAAGGCAAGAAGAAGGACCTGGGAGGGTGTAGCCCTGGGAGGGTCTGCCGGTGCAGCACTCTGCAAAGTTGGAGTCACACGGCTCCCCAAGGTTCGGAACCTCACAGGACTGAGATTGCGATCTGGCCGCTACACCCATCTGGCAGCACTGGCAACACTCCTGGACATTGTAAGCATTGGGTTAGAGTGTGTGTGGGGTGGGGGGGTGGTGTGTATGTTGGGTGTGTGTGTGTGTGTGTGTGTGTGTGTGTGTGTGTGTGTGTGTGTGTGTGTGTGTGTGTGTTGGTCTTCAATTTTATGTCTTTCTACTTTAAGTGATATTAGACTAAAGAGAAAAGGGTATATAAGGCATGTTGTGTGTGTGTGTGTGTGTGTGTGTGTGAGAGAGAGAGAGAGAGAGAGAGAGAGAGAGAGAGAGAGAGAGAGAGAGAGAGAGAAGAGAATATACACAGCTTGTTGCGCGCGCATGGCTGTGAATGTGTTTGAGTTGAGTCAGAGGGGATTATGCGTATATGTGTGTGTGTGTGTGTGTGTGTGTGTGTGTGTGTGTGTGTGTGTGTGTGTGTGTGTGTGTGTGTGTGTGACAGAGAGAGAGAGAGAGAGAGTGCATGCGCATGTGCATGTGTGCATGTGTGGTATACACAGGCACACACAGTCTTGTAAAGACGTTTACCACCACCACCACCAAAGCAATTGCTGAAACACACACACACACATACACACACAAAATGAGAGAGGGAACAGAGGAAGAAGAAAAGAGACAGACCCACCCATACACAGACACACAAACACATACACAGATACACATACACACATATGCACGCACACGCACAGAGAGAGAGAGAGAGAGAGAGAGAGAGAGAGAGAATAGCACTCACCCTGAACTGCTCACACACACACACACACACACACACACACACAACACACACACACACACACATATACACCTTCCCACCACACACACACACACACTCACCTTCCCACCCCCTCACCCACACCCCACCCAAACACACACGAAGTGAAAAAAAACCCTAAAAAAACCCCAAACAAGCCTGTACTCACCCTGAACTGCTCAGCCCCAGCATCCGAGTCCCTCACAGCACACATCTGCCGCTGGAGGGCGGTCCTCTTCCCGGACTCACACATGTCCAGCTGCACCTGCTTCAGGCAGCACACCTCGATGATGGACAGACAGGCGCTCTGTGACTGCTCGTCCACCCCGGGTACCGGCGCCGGGTAGCCCGAGCAGCGGCCAGTGGCGTTGGACAACTGCATGCCGATCATGCAGCACTGGTCGAGCACGTGCGCCTTGTAGAACGGCAGCTCTCTGGATCTGTCCGGCGTTTGTTGGCCTGAAGGAGGGTGGTCAGTGGTGGCAGGGTAAATGGTGGTGGTGGTTGTGGGTGGGTGGGTTTTTTTGTGTGTGTGTGTGTGTTTGGGGTGAGGGATGGAGTGGGCGTGAGGTGTGTGAGGTGGGTGGGGTGGTGGTGGTGGGTGGTTTGTGGGTGGGTGGGTGGGTAGGTGGGGGGTTGTGGGGTTATTGGGTGGTTTGTGGGTGGTCTATGTGTGTGGGGGTGGGGGAGGGGAGGAAGTGTTAGAAGTGGCCAGTGAGGTATGTGGTGGTTGTTTTTGGGTTTGTGTGTGTGTATGTGGAGGGGTATTAAATGGTATTAAGTGGTTGTTATATGCTGTTGTGTCAGTTATTCTGTGTTGTTCTGTGCCGTGTTAATGCAGGTTTCTTTCACCACTGCCCCATCCCTCATTTTTCCAAAATTTGATGTTTAAAAACTGGAGTAGTGCATGATAGTATAAAGCAATCAAGCTATCGAAATTGGACCGAATGTAAAACACACATGATTAAGCACATCTGTGTTTGTAATATGTGTGTGCACGTGTGCATGTGCATGGGTTGTTTGTCAGTGCAACACTATTATCATATCTATACACGATAGCACTGTGACGTGATTGTTACAATACCTGAGTGAGACAGACAGACAAGACAGAGGGAATGGGGCAGGGAAAGAGGAAGACAGAGAGGGAGGTTACTAAATTCCCACTTTCCCGTGCCCATCCTTGACAGTGTACGAGGCTCATAAGTGGTACCTATTAGTGCTGTTTTGGAGTCAGTGGTGGTTGTGTGGAGTTGTGGAGCCATGTTATATGCTTCTACTGCGAGTGAACAGAGAAAGGTCTCATAAGGGGGTATCATATACACACACACCTGTGCGACCGCATGCACACACACACACACACACACTTTCTCACTGTGACATTCACTGGTATGCTGTTTCTACGTTTCAAATACTGGGATACAAATTTTCGTACTTTCACTCTATAACATCATGCAATACTCTTTTCTTTCCTGTGAGTGTACTGAGAAAACCATAATATACGTTTTTCAGTTTAATTTTATGACACTTTAGAAACATTATGTGTCGTTTATCGGCTTCTAAGTCCCAGTGTATCCAGGTTATCTGCTTTTTAAGACAAAGAAAGTCGTACAGTACATCATTTTGTTAGATTTTACATCTTGGCTCTCAACCATCAGTGATAACAAAATGGTTAACTATAGCGCCACCATGCGGTGACAGTCCGGTGAACGATTGTGGTCCTTGGACCACTTGACAACTTCCTGTGTCCTCAGCAACACAACTTCCGTTCTGAGCTCACAGACACAGTCGTTGTCTGGAGCCTCTCGCGAGCAACCTCAGTCTGCGTTCCTCTGACAGCAAGTGGGTCAGGAAATCCTGGTGTGACCTACCAGAACTGTCCCTCCCCCCTACACTAGATCTGACCCCTTGACACTTTTTTTTTCTTTTTTTCTTCTGACTTTTCTTTTCAGTTTACCCGGTCTCTGAGGTGAAGAGTTTCAGTTTCATTTTCTCAAGGAGGCGTCACTGCTCCATATACGCTTCACCACATCTGCTTGGCAGATGCCTGACCAGCAGCATAACCCAGTGCGCTTAGTCAGGCCTTGAGTGCATGCATGATTTATGGAGGCCTAGCTATCAGAGTGGACATCTTCAAGAGAATATTGCCAGAGGACAACACTCTCGTTCCCATGGACGCACACGCACCCGGGACCTCGGTTTATCGCCTCGGCCGAATGACTAGACGCTCAGTTGGATTTTCCAGTCAAACTTTGGAGAAAGGGAGGGATTCGAACCCACACCCTCACGGACTCTGTATTGGCATGTAGGAACGTCTTAACCACGGAGCCGCTACCTTCCTCCTTCCTGCTGTGAAGAGGGAATGAAAACAAGACAGATTACAGTGTTGAATCCTCGAGGTAGGAACCCCCCGAAGAAACACTGCTTGTGAACTGATTCATAAGAGTCACATTTACTTTTAACCATACTGCTCATTTCCATCAGTACAACGAAGCAGTTATACGGATGAATACGATCGATTGCGGATGAAATAAACTGATTTTCTTATCAAGAAAAAAAAAGACAACCTCCGACAGATGCATACTGCTACAGTAAAAGGTAAGCCTTCTTGATTAATGAAACAAACAGTTCCTCAATCTCACATCCCCGTAAAATATACCACACGACTGTTCACACTAGAACGTCGATTGATTCCAAAAGCATCAATCGTGACCGCCATTATATTCACGCTGATATATAAAGTTACCGTCGCTATGAGAAGTGATCAAGTAATTATTTCATAATCATTGTAATTTTCAAAACATTGTCGCCGCCATGTTCATACAATCGTTCGTATGTTAAAGGTTTGCCGGTTCGTATGTTAAACGTTTGTAGGTAATTTGTTCATTAACACACAGGAAAATAACCATGTACTGCTTCCTTGTTGCATTCTTATCCATAATACAGATCAGACTATAATGACTATCTCTGCTTCTTTGTTGCACACTCTTATCCATAATACAGATCAGACTATAATGACTATTTCTGCTTCCTTGTTGCATTCTTATCCATAATACAGATCAGACTATGATGACTATCTCTGCTTCTTTGTTGCACTCTCTTATCCATAATACAGATCAGACTATAATGACTATCTCTGCTTCCTTGTTGCATTCTTATCCATAATACAGATCAGACTATGATGACTATCTCTGCTTCCTTGTTGCATTCTTATCCATAATACAGATCAGACTATATGACTATCTCTGCTTCCTTGTTGCATTCTTATCCATAATACAGATCAGACTATATGACTATCTCTACTTCTTTGTTGTACTCTCTTATCCATAATACAGATAGACTATAATGACTATCTCTGCTTCCTTGTTGCATTCTTATCCATAATACAGATCAGACTATAATGACTATCTCTGCTTCTTTGTTGCACACTCTTATCCATAATACAGATCAGACTATAATGACTATCTCTGCTTCCTTGTTGCATTCTTATCCATAATACAGATCAGACTATGATGACTATCTCTGCTTCCTTGTTGCATTCTTATCCATAATACAGATCAGACTATATGACTATCTCTCATGATGGTTCTGACACTCGTGTGGCTGAGACTGAATACTGGAATTTATCTTCCAAACTTTTCTGAGATTCCTTTGCATTGGATTTGAAACAGTCTTCTTAGACCTTGCAGTTCTGAAGCTGTATGGGAGAGAGAGAGAGAGAGAGAGAGAGAGAGAGAGAGAGAGAGAGAGAGAGAGAGAGAGAGAGAGAGAGAAGCGCAGAAGAAAGATACAATCTATACATATCACATGTGAGGAGGGTTTCTGGGGCTGAAATTGTCAGTTTGAAAACTTGACAAAATAAACAAACGATGGTTATTTTGCCCCGTGTACACTTTCTACGGTAACTAATCAACAATTAAACTCAACTAATGACCTCTCTCTCTCTCTCTCTCTCTCTCACACACACACACACACACACACACACACACACAGGAGCGCGCGCGCGCGCCTGAACACCGAGAGAGAGAGAGAGAGAGAGAAATTTCAGACTTAAAACTGCGAATAGGATTAGCACCAGCTGTTTTGTATCGTGAACTTCGCGAACAAATTTTGGCCTGCTGATTTACTGGAAAGCGCCGTCGTGTCATTCCATGAGGGGCACGCACACACACGTGCGCGACAAACACACACACACACACACACACACACACGCGCATGCACACATAGACACACACACACACACACACGCATGCACACACGCACACACACACACACACACACACACACACACACACACACTGCATGTTGCGAATAATTATTTCCGGCTGACTGTAAGTTCCCCTGCCACTCCCATCACTCACTGTGGCTGAGAGGAAACAACAACAACAAAAACAAAACAAACAAACAAACAAAACAAAACAAAAAAAACCCACGCCCTACAACTTCTTCCTCTTCTGCTGCAGCTTCATCTGCCACCCACCTACACTCTAACTGTCGCTTAGCTATAAATCAAACCGTAAAGGGCTTTCGTTTCAATGTCAAAAACAAATTGAGTGACTCGAGTGGATCTTTTTTTTTTTTTTTTTTTCTTTTTTTTTCGTTTCGGGTTGTTTTTGTTTTTGTTTTGTTTTGTTTTTTAACGGCACACCTTTGACTCACTTCAGTCACTGCTTCAACATAAAACATAATACGTCCAGTGAATAAAGTGTTTCTATTGCGCACACGACTATCGTGCCCTCTATATTGTATAGGCCAAAGTTGTTGTACCATCATTTCAGTCCGCAGATTGTTGATTGTCTGCGACACTGCAAGAGGGATCGATCGTCTGCTTACTGTAAATTCACCTGAGTAGTTACGCCCCTAATCGAGTCGTTTGTACTGATTGGTCAATTTTATTGCTTCAAATCCTTGGCTGCAAACAGGCCTACTTTGATGCAAAATTGGACACTAAGCAGTAACAACAAAACCCCAACTTCATCACACACACACACACACACACACACGATTAAACTCGTGTGCAGTCGCTCAGGGCACGCAACCCCGACATAAAAAAAAAAAAAAAAAAAAAAAAAAAAAAAATCCGCACGAGGAGGAATTTTTGTTTAATGTCCCGTCACACATATCGGTGATTGAAGGCATTTTGTTAAAGTATTTATGGATTCATCTGAGTATTATCGGTTAGAAGGGGTGGGAGATGTTAGAGAGGTGGAGTGTTGGGGGAAACTGGGAAAATGAAGGTAAAAATGTAGGTGAAATTTGGAAGAAAAAAACCCCCTCTAAATACAGTTACAGGAAATTACTTAAAGGACTTCGTAAAAGAGAAGTCGTTAAACTGACAAGCGAAACAACTGATAATGAATGCAAAAAGTCAAAAACATCAACGTTCTCAGTCACTTGTGAAGACACACTTTCGTGTACAAAAGGCTTCATCAAGCTACAGTGAAAAATTATATGCTCACGACTCTCACTCCGTCTAGCTCAGGCCCCGCCCCCTTGACAGAGGACACTGTACCCATAGCCTGCAATTTTTGGCAGAGAAAGTTCGAAATTGAGCTTGACGAATGACGGGCGCAATAGCCGAGTGGTTAAAGCGTTGGACTGTCAATCTGAGGGTCCCGGGTTCGAATCACGGTGACGGCGCCTGGTGGGTAAAGGGTGGAGATTTTTACGATCTCCCAGGTCAACATATGTGCAGACCTGCTAGTGCCTGAACCCCCTTCGTGTGTATATGCAAGCAGAAGATCAAATACGCACGTTAAAGATCCTGTAATCCATGTCAGCGTTCGGTGGGTTATGGAAACAAGAACATACCCAGCATGCACACCCCCGAAAACGGAGTATGGCTGCCTACATGGCGGGGTAAAAACGGTCATACACGTAAAAGCCCACTCGTGTGCATACGAGTGAACGCAGAAGAAGAAGAAGAGCTTGACGAATCAGCCTGGGCCAGGGCCGTGAACACTACACAGGAAACTAGATTCACTGGAAGACACTACACAACATGTACCCTACAAACATGCTGCTTAATAAAATGAAATTATCAGAGAGTAACAAATGTTCTTACTGTAAAGATACGATAGATTATATTGAACACTTTTTTTTCATGGCTGTCCAGTGGTGCCGAAGCTCTGGGGTTTCATAGAGCAAAAAAGTCTAACAGATATTAATGTTAACATAAAACTTTCATCAACTGACGTATTATTGGGCGTAACACGTGCAAACTACCTGAAAGATCATCATATGTTTATCAACAAGATATTACCGACTGGTAAAATGTGCATCAGCATTTTTGAAAAAAAACACGTAGTTTGCTTTTAGTCTGCAATCCATATTCAAGCGAGAATATATTATTAGAAAACAATTTGGTTCACAGAGCAAATTCGGATATGCAAAAGAAAGACGAATTACGTATATATAAAAGAAGAAGAAAAAAGAAGACTAGAACCTACATATGATGCGAATATATTCACTTATCTCTATGCACTAACCTTGTTGTTTGTATGATGTATTCCTGCTTATCAACTGCGAATGTATTCATTTACATAAACCATCGAAAGAATGCTTGTCTGCACGTTAAACGTTATGTTATTCCCTTCTCTGCGTACGTCTACAACATAGTAAGGGAAGAATAAGGTGTGAGAGACGAATGAAAGAGACAGACAGGCAAACCGACAAAAAATACACCAGAACAATAAAAAATTAAAAATTAAAAAAAGAAGCAAACATTCGATAAACACTAACATCTTGCATGCACGTATATTGTCCATTAAGAAAGAAGCAAACAAAGAACTGTGAGTGAGTGGGTGAGTATTTGTGAAAAAAAAAAGGTACGACGATTAAATGAAGTAAAAATAAAAAATAAAAATGTATATAAAAAAAAGTCCCCGCCCCTCTTGCCCCAATCCATTTTTCTTCATGCGCACACGCGCGCGCGCGCACACACGCATACACAAACACAAGCACGTGCCCATACACACACACACACACAAACACACACACACTGACACACACACACACACTGCACGTCTAACAATGATCACTTAAAGTGGAAAAAACGTTAAATTATCAAGAAAGGCAAAACACACACACACACACACACACACACACATACACACACACACACTGCATACCTAATATCACTTAAAGTGGAAAAGACGTTAAATCATCAAGAAAGGCTGAAAACACACACACACACACACACACACACACACACACACACACACACACACACACTCACACACACAAACACACACTGCACGTGGAAAAGACGTTACATTAAAGAAAGGCTGAACACACACACACACACACACACACACACACAAACACACACTCCCTCACTCTCTCATACACACACACCCTCACTCACACACACGTACACGTACAAACACACACACTCACTCACACACACACACACACACACACACACACCTAACATCACTTCAAGTGGAAAGACAGGCACACACACACACTCACGCACTGACTCACCTGCAGTTGGAACGGCGACAAATCCCACCATCATCAGACACCCAACGATGGTCGCGGCGATGCCAACACCCACAAAACCACCTGCCATTTTGGCACCTTCAGTCAGTTGAACACTATAAAAAAAAAAGAGTTTTAAACCGTTTCTCTGCCTTCTAATGAGTCTTCCAATTTTCTAGCTTGTCTCAGTCAGTGCCTGCAAAACGAACCAACGCGTTTAGCAGGCGACCGTACAGGGATGGTGTGGGGTTTCCCTGAAAGAAAGAAAAAAAATGAAATAAACAAATAAAAAATAAAGAGAGAAGTGGGCATAAGAAGGCAAGTGAGTGAGGTTGGTAAGAGAAAAAGAAAGGGATAGACTGACAGAGAGAGGTGGGGGAAGGGGGAGAGAGAGAGAGAGGGAGGGGCGGGGGGCGGTAAATAATGTATCAGATCATAAGACTGAGGCAAGTTCGATCTGTTTATCAGCGACTGTGTCAACCCATCAACAAATACAGGGACACACGCATAAGGATGCGCGCACGCTCTCCCTCTCTTGTACATTTAAGCACTCATGCACGTTCACACACAGAGAAACACACACGTACACATACAGCTAGTGCACACAAACACAACACACGCATGAATGCAGACACACACACACACACATAGTATTCACTTGTGGGATCAGATACATACTCATACACGAACGCATGCATGCACGCACGTACGAACGCACACACACACACACACACACACACACACACACACACATGCAAATACCAGGCACTTCAATGGAATCAGATACATCCTCTTCCCAGAGAAGCGAGAAAAGAAGAAGCAGGATAATTATACTGGCACGGAAAACCGTAATGATACGAAAGGAGCTGGAACACTTAATAATTTTTTGTTTAAAAAAGAAACACACACAAAAAAAGGGAAAAAAATAAGGGGAACAGAATGGGGGCAGGGGGTTGGGAAGGGGGGGGGGGGGGGGGGGGGGGCAAGAGAGAAAGGAGAACCAATATGTCGGGGAAAAGAAGGAGATGATCATCATGAAGGAGTAGGATAAGAGAAAGATAAAGGAGGGACATGAAGTGGAGAATAACGGATAAAAGAAAAGAAAAAAAAAAGAAGATAAAACTAAAAAGAAAAAAAAAGAAAAAAAAAGAACGAGAACCAACGAGGAGAACAGGAGAAATCAAGTAGTAGTTGAAGTTGGAGAAGAAAAAGAGAAGAGGGGAGGGGGGGGGAGAGAGAAAATCAAGAACACGAAAATAAGAGAGAGAGAGAGAGAGAGAGAGAGAGAGAGAGAGAGAGAGAGAGAGAGAGAGAGAGAGGTACAAGAAAAGAAGAAAAGGAAGAAGACTGGGGGAAAAAACAACTATATCGAGGACAATATCCAGATCAGTACCATCAACCAAGTATGAACCCATCTGCTTACTTACTAACCACAACAGTTGCTGTCACCACTTCCTTCTGCTGCAAAATGGGCCGCTGCTATTGCTGAGCCATCTGCTACTTATCTCTATGCCCTTTCTACCACAACTTATCGATGACGATGACCATTACTACAATAACTACTGTTGTTGTGTGTGCCGCTGCTATTGCTGCGTCCTCTGCAACTCATGTCTATGCCCCGCTCTAGATGACGATCACTATCAACGTCGTCATTACTATCATATTCACTTCTACAATTACTACTGTTGATATGTGCTGCCACTGCTATTGCTGCGTCCTCTACAACTCATGTCTATGCGCTCTATACTACTCATAGATGAC
The DNA here is from genome assembly GCF_041734735.1 of Babylonia areolata. Taxonomy (NCBI): domain Eukaryota; kingdom Metazoa; phylum Mollusca; class Gastropoda; order Neogastropoda; family Buccinidae; genus Babylonia; species Babylonia areolata. Next base: position 26,698,526 of record NC_134900.1, read on the forward strand.
GATCACTATCAACATCGTCATCGTCATTATCATCATACTCACTTCTGTCCTTGCTTTGTGGTCGACAAACTGCTTCTATGTGAGCCGCTGCTTTCGCTGTCTTCTGCTACTTATATCCGTGCCTTCTGTACCATCACCAGTTACGTCTATGCCCTCTCTACCATTACTACTTATGTCTATGCCCTCTGTACCATTATTACTTATGTCTATGCCCTCTCTACCATTACTACTACTTATGTCTATGCCCTTGTACCATTACTGCTTTTGTCTATGCCCTCTCTACCACTGCTATTTACGTCCATGCCCTCTCTACCGCTACTAGTTGATGATGACGATCACTATCAACGTCGTCATCGTCAATTTCATCGTACTCACTTTTGTCCTTACTATTTGGCTCTACAAACAACTGCTGCCATGTGGGCCGTTGCTATCGCTGCGTCCTCTGATACTTACGTCTATGCCCTCTTTACAACTATTACTCTTAATGTCTATGCCCTCTTTACAACTATTACTCTTAGTGTCTATGCCCTCTCTACCACTACTAGTTGATGACGATCACTATCACCACCAACGTCGTCATCGTCATTATCATCATTCTTACTCCTGTCCCTACAATTGGGTCTACAAACAACTGCTGCTGTGTGGGCCGCTGCGTATTGCTGCGTCCTCTGCTACTAATCTCCATGCCCTCTGTACCATTACTGTTTATGTCTACGCCCTCTCTGTATAATGTCTATGCCTTCTCTACCACTACTGGTTGATGACGACGACGATCCCTATCAACGTCGTCGTCGTCGTCGTCATAATCATCATCTTCAATCTCACCTCGTCTGTTCTGGTCACCGACGGAGGTCGCCACCTCGTAGCACTGACGACAAACTTGGGAAAGGAGCACACACACACAGTTGGATAGAGTTACAATCCAAGTGCTGTACAACGACCAGTGAAGTGAAGGACTTTACAGCAGCCCGTCAGCCGAGACCAGTAGGCCCACTTTGCAGTGCTACTGCCGTCACATGTATGTATGTGTACAGCCAGAGATGGATGAGAAACTAACTGCCTGCGTGCCGGACTGGACTCCCTGACTGAGCGTTCAAGGAAGTGTCACCAGAGTGCTTCTGTAAGGATGGGTGACACGGCAGATGAGTGCCCACTCCGTTTCTTCCCCGGGTTAATTTAATTTTTTTTTTAAATCACTCTGTGTGTTTAATTGGCCGTATGTAATGAAAGGAAAATCATAAAATGTCAAAATGCTTCTGACGTTATCCTTCCCTATTTTTGTCTCCCATTTTTACTGTCTGAAAATGCGGAATTTAGTCTCACGTCTTGGATTTGTATTCTTTGTGTTTTTACTGCAGTTCCAGTTTCGGTTGTCTTCACACTGAGCCAGCTATTCACCAGATGACTTTATAACAAGCTTATTCAGTTTTTGTCTGTATGTAGTCTTAAACCAGACACCAGGTCTGCTCGGATACACTTTGTTTCACACCGCAGGGAGTTATTTATCTATTCAAGAATTATCTATTCATTTATCTCCCTGGACGAAATAGCATGTCTACCATAATGAATCATCAGTCATTGATTAGTTCATTCAATTTCAAGTTATCTATTTACTTTATTTCTCATTATTTCTTTATAAATTTTTACCCATCCCCGCTCCTCCTTTTCCTTATTATTACCCCCTTTCTTATTTGTTTATTTATGCTACTAACGACCTCCTCCATGACAAGTTGTGTTAAGTGGCACTCCACGGGGCAGAAATGGGTGAAGAGGTAACTGGAGCTCATGTGAGTCTGGTGACCCAAGCACAACTCGAGGAAATCACGACTGAGTAACTTGATTCGATGTTCGCTGCCGTCATTTCAGTATTTCTTCGGTTGAAAAGAATAGCATAGGCTTTAGACCAAACTGGGGAAAGTATGAATACATGAGTGGAGGAGTGTGGGGTGGGGGTTGAAGGGAAAATACAGGATAGAGAGAGAAAGTGGTGAGGAAGGTAGAGAGAGGGGGGAGGGGACGAGAGAGAGAGAGTGTGTGTGTGGGTGGTGGTGGAGAGAAATCTATGTGTGTATAAGAGAGCGAGCGAGCGAGCGAGAGAGAGAGAGAGAGAGAGAGAGAGAGAGAGAGATTGTTTGCGGGAGAGAGAGAGGAAATTTATGTGTGTATAGGGAGAGACAGAGAAAGAGAGGAATTCAGCTGTAAAAGAAACAACAACAACAACAAAACTTATTTCAGAAAGAAAGCATAACGAGAACATGAACACTGAGTGACGAGCCTTTACCAATCACATCACTGAACAGGCATGAGCAATATACCCTACATACCGATAAAGCCTACTGACGATGATCAAAACTGAGTCGGCGGACACCGTCAAAGGTCTCATTTCACAGATAAGACCCACAACTGAATTAAGAGAACCAAGTAAAACGGTTTTTTATATTTATTGGATAAGTATAAAAGATGAACGTATGTAATGTTTCAATGACCCCTGGGGGCACACGAAATAAAACTCCTTGCCTTGCCTTGGTTCAAAAGAAAGAATGAGAGTAGGTCGGAGGGAGGTAAGAAAGAAGGGTGGAAGAAAAAGAGAAAGACAAGACAAAAGAAAGAGATTAGGAACCTGGGAGGCAAGAAGGTGGGGCGGAGGTAAAGAGAGAAAGATAGGGAAAAAAAAGAAAAAGAATGGCAAAGTTAGGAGACAACAAAGTAAAAGTTCTCAAAAGAAAAGAGAGGGAGGGAGGGAGGGAGGGAGGGAAAACGGGCGGAGGAAAGAAACGACTGGCAATGGGGGAAAAAAAAGGCGGAGAGTCATGTGACAACAGTACACGTAAAGTGGTATCTGACAAAGAAATCGCACACGTCAGTCAGGAATTTTTCCTCCTTTTTTTTTTTTCTTTTTTCCTTTTCTTCTTTCAGCCCCCCTCCCCCACCCCCCCAATCCCTCCCTCGGCTGGAACCTTGAACCAGTCTCTAACAAAGAAACTGACTAGCATACGCGTCAGGAATTCTTTCTTTTTCTTTTCTTTCTTTCTAACCTTGGGACCTTGAACCCAAAATGCATTTCTTATTACGAGTTCCACTGGAGTATACCTATCGTTCAAGCGAAGCATTCAAAACATCTCTTGGCAGTGGATCGGCAAGTGTCACAGAAGTTTAACTCAAGTTAACTGTACATGAATATACTAGCTTACGTATCTATGTACTCATTTGATCGACCAATCAAATAGTTAACGACGCTAGTTTCTCACTACAACACGGGCTTCATTCTAAGTCTGGAAATAACAAATTGCGTGGGTGAGTGTGCGTGTGAGTCATGTGTGTGAGCGCGCGCGCGGGCGTGAGAGACGGAGAGACAGAGAGAGAGAGAGACAGAGTACAGTACAAATGGGTATTTTCCATCAAAAATTCCACTCAAAACGCAAACACAGATGCACACACACACACACATCATAGTTCTCGCGTGACTGCACTGGTGTACCTGCGCATTTACACGCTGATTTTTTCTTAAGAAGATTGGCTCCATCTCTCTCGGCTCTCCGCACACACGTACAAGAACACACACACACATACTTGTACACACAAATTGCTTCTGTCAGTCGTTAAAACGAGCATCAGTTGAGAGAAATGAGCACGGCAGATGCTTTCACCCTAAAAAAACAACAACACTGACTAGAATACCGAAAAAACGTCAAACATCAAGGAAAACACTTGAACAACAAAACGAACGGTTAAAACAAAAACGACGGGGGAAAAAAACACAACTTCCACAGTATTTTCCTTGCGCTGTGTGTACATATGCCGATGTCCACTTGTTACTACACTGCTATACCACAACTGTCATTATATTTTAAACAAATGAATTCTTGACTTAAAATTCACGCACGTCTGTTCATCAGTTTTTCAAAACGAGGAGAAGAAACAGATCCATCGCTATAGAACAAGGGACAAACAGAATGCGTCACTTACCTTTGTTAAACGTTTGATTAATACTCCAGAGGCATCGGCACACCGTGACGATTTCAAACGAATTCAACCGAGAATATTTTTGATGCCGCACGCGCGCGTGTGGCAGAATGTTCTCTGCCTGGTGGTAGGAAATAGTTCCCCAGGTGATTCAGACCCCCAAGGTGTATTTGGATGGGATCCTCTGAACTGCGAGCTTTCTCTTCTGCCTCCACAATCACTCTTCCTCTCCGTGTGTGTTTTCTCTCTTCGATTTAGTTTGTCTACGCCTCTGTCCTTTTCTAAACATGTGCATTGCTGCATTTCAATGTGTCAGCGCGCGCGCGTGCGCCGTGCGTGTGTGTGTGGTGTGTGGTCACGGTGTGCGTATATCCGCTCAGATTATCCGAGAAAAGCCTGCATGCACATTCTTGACATATATCTGTGGTCTGTTCATGCAAGTTAGTGATTAAATTTTTAGACTTTTATGCATAAACTCATTTGAAGATGGTAAAAGTGGGATATCACAAACTGAACACACGACTTGATATTCAAGTGTATTGCACAGGATGCTAAAATCCACTTAAGAATTTAAACAAGCGTTTTAGGCCGGCCTTATAATGACAAAATTTAATGAATGAAACTGATATACTCATATGCGGCATTCAAAATCAGATAAAATTATGGACATCAGTCAACTGGAATTCTTCATGGACAACTGGGAAATGGCCAATATGTGGCGGTCTGAGATGGGCGGTTTCTTCCAGACTACAGCCGAGGCCAAAACCGCGGAACTACTAGGATTTTGTTTACCATCCTTGTATATTCAGAACAACATCCCAACAGTGTGTAGTATGTATCAGACTCAGTTACGTATTACCCAAGATTTCTCCCCGAAGGGTCCGGATTGAAAGGGGATGGAGCTCCGTAAAGTTTTCAAGACTTGGCCAAGCCGGCGGAACTGCGCAGATGCAGAACAAGCCCCGAAAACCGATCTATCCCCAGAGAACAACTTCCTGCCTTGTGTGTATGTCCGTGCGTGCGCGCACGTGTGTGTGCGTCTGGCATCACCTGCTGTAAGTGTAAGCAGCAGCCAAGCAAGCTCCCTGCTGCAAATCCACGTGACTCAAAGGCGTGGGGTGTTAGGCGTTAACCATGAACCTCGTTTACCGGCACTTCGTTTTTTTCCTCTTTTTTTTTTTTTTTTCATTCCTCAACGTGATGGATATTCCGTTGTAAAGGGCAAGGGAGTGGAGGGAGTGACTGGAAAGGCGAGGAGGAGGGAGAGGGAAGGAATGGGGATGGAGGAAAAGAGGGGGAAGACAGACCAAGAGTTAGAGACTAAGAGAGTGTAACAGAGATCATGCTGTGTGTGTGTGTGTGTGTGTGTGTGTGTGTGTGTGTGAGAGAGAGAGAGAGAGAGAGAGAGAGAGAGAGAGAATATGTGCGCGCGCACGCGAAAGAAAGAGAGTATGTGCGAGAGAGAGAGAGAAAAAGAGAGTAAGGAAGATTGTATGTGCATGAGAGAGAGAGAGAGAGAGAGAGAGAGAGAGAGAGAATATGTGCGCGCGCACGCGAAAGAAAGAGAGTATGTGCGAGAGAGAGAGAAAAAGAGAGTAAGGAAGATGATATGTGTATGAGAGAGAGAGAGAGAGAGAGAGAGAGAGAGAGAGAGAGAGAGAGAGATGTGTACCATCAAGAGGGTGAGAGCCTGAGCAAGCGAGAGAGAGAGTGAGGGAGGGGGGCGGGGGTCGGGGGGGGGGGCTGAATGTGTAAATTCTTGTTCGCACTGAACATTCTATTTTCCCACATGTCATTGCATATTACAACGCCCAAACAGACCCATCTGTTTTTCGGTAACACCAGATATAGCAAGCATCCACGTCAGTGTCTGGAATATACCCAAAGAGCACAAATAAAGGCGCCATGAATAGAATAGCAAAGGTGGACCACATAAATATAATAAAAGGAAACTAGGTATACCCAGTGCTGCATCCTATTCAGAATACCCACAGACACTGAAAAGAAAAGAAAACTGGAGTGTGTATCCAATATTCACATATAGCACGCACACAATTTTGAAATGACCTAAACATTTAATTGTTCGTTAGCCAGAAAGTCAACCACTGGCAACCAACCCATTTAGCTTCGGTACAAGCGTTCAAGACACGACTAAACGCTGTTGGGTTTGTTGGGCTTTTTGTTTCGATGAAAATGACGTTTTATAGATTATGTTTCATTGTTGGAAGATTGGTATGGACAGCAAAGGTCTGTTCGAATGAACATCTCAATACGTTTAGTTGCTGGCATTTTTAGCGTTGGTGTTGCATTATGATAGGACTTAAATAAAACTTCAGTTTCTTGAACTGTAGAATTCATTGTATTTATAATGTGACATTTTCAAGTAAAACATTTTTCAAACATGGCGGCAACCTACCAACAGTAACCTACTCGTACCAAACCACAAATCTGTTCCATAAATATCCGTTCCAACTTGCCACGGCGATACAAAAAAACTTAACAATAGGCAAGTGAACTTGAGGCATCCCACCTGGCGCGTCGGTTCACAGACCTTTCCGCCGCAATGGATCAAACACCTTGTGCCGTCCTTTGAGATCCGCAATGCGTGACGATGTGACTGAGACTTCTGGCACCTCTTTCTTCTCTCCCCCACGCACGTGCACATGCATAAGTGTGCTACACACACACACACACACACACACACAATTTATACACATGCACAGAGAGAGAGAGAGAGTTATGGCCCTTCTTTTTCTCCCCCATGTATGCGCAAACGCATAAGTGCTCTCGCAAGTATACGCGTAAACACACCTTTATGAATTATGCATGCGAATCAGAGAGAGAGAGAGGAGGGAGAGGGAGGGAGGTAGGGAGGGAGAGGGGGAGAGAGAGAGAGCGAGAAAGAGACAGACAGACAGATAGACAGACAGACAGACTAACAGAGATTCACAATACATGACAATATGACTTTTGGCCACTCTTTCTCTCACACGTGCTCGCAAGTATGCATATGAAAAAACACACACGCACATATATAAATTATACTCATATATGCAGACACAAACACACACACACATACAGAGTGAGAGAGGGATCACTGTTGGCATGTGATGATCTAGTAGATAAAAATATTCACATGTGCATGTAATAATAATAATAATAATAATACATTGTACTTATATGGCGCAAACTCCCCAAGGATGGGCTCTATGCGCCTCACATGAATGTGAATTGCATATATATATATTAATAATCGCAGGAAAAAGGGCACAACAAACACACACATATATACACACACGCGCGCGCGCGCACGCGCTCAAGCACGAACCCACAAGCACACACACCACAGGAATACAATAGAGGGGGGACACAATGGGAGTGCAGAGGGTAGGAGGAGACAAATAACTGCTTCGTCACATCCAAAGGCCATTTTGAACAGGTTGGTTTTCAGTTTACTTCCGGAGATCCAGAGCAAGAGAATTCCAAACAGAAGGTGCTTGATGCTGAAAACCCCTTTGACCGAATGTCTTTGAAGAGACTCTGGGGACTAGAAGGAACTTTTCTCCAGACCTGAGAGAACAGAATAGAGTGAAAATATGGACAGAAGATAAGTAAGATGGGAGGGAACCTTCGAAGAGGCGATAAGCCAATATGTCAATTTTGCACTGAATTCTGAACTAGATAGGCAACCAATGAAGTTGACGCAAGAGAGGGGTAACATGATCTTTTTTGTTGACTTTTTCAGAACGACTCTGGCAGCATTGTTCAAGGTCATATGAAGGCGTGATAACAGATCAGAGGGCAAACCAGCGAGAAGTGAATTACGGTAGTCAATGCGACTGCGAATCAAGGAACAGACAAGCTGAGAAGTTGCTTCAACAGTCAGCTGTGGTCAAATGGTACCATTTTTTATCAGTTGGAATTTTGCAGTTTTGCATAAATTACTGACATGGTCATGCATGGACAGAGCTGAATCAAAGAATGCACCCAGGTTTCTGACAGAAGTTTGAAAGTTGACAACAGCATTGCAGACAGCCAAGGAATGGTCCGAGAAATGACTAAGCACAGACACAGAGCCTACAAGCATGGCTTCTGTCTTGACATCATTGAGTCTGAGCTTTTACGTCAGCATCCATTACTTCACTGCAACAATGCACATCTCCATGTTTTTGATAAGGATAACAAAAGAACTTGGGGAAGAAGCTTTTGTGAGTTGGATGTCATCTATAAACTTGGGAAAATCACATCGATGTTCACTGATGGTGTCGGACAGGGCCTGAGTGTACGGGCTAAATAGTACTGGACCTAGAACTGAACTTTGGTGAATACCATATCGAACAGGAAGAGGTCTGGATTCAGAATGAGAACTTGAGATGAACACTCCTTGAGTGCGATTGGAAAGATAAGACTTGAACCAAGTTATGGCTGTACCAGAGATTCCAAAAGTGTGATAAGACGGTCGAGAAGAATATCGTGATCTATTGAGTCAAAAGCTGTCGAGAGATCAAGCAGACACAGAATCGAGACCTCTTTCTTGTCTGCACAGGACAATAATGTGTAAGAAGTCTGTCTCGGTAATGTGATTCTGTCTATAAGCAAATAGGAACACCTCAAGAAGGTACACACGTACAGAGAGATTTTTTTTTTTTTTTTTTTTTTTTTTGGTTGATTAATGGAGAGATTATTTTTTTGTTTAATGGAGAGAGAGAAAGAAAGAGAGAGAGAGAAAAAGAGAGACACAGACAGACAGAGATAAAGAGGCAGAAAGTTAACTGTCGACGCGGGGACCAAGTACATAATTAGCACATACTATTCACACGTGCACATGTGAGACAGAGAGAAACAGTTACTGTTGACATGTGGTGATCATTGAGACCATGACGGGAACCAGAGAACCGGAAATGCTGAGAGAAAAGAGGGAGGTGGGGAAGGAGGAGGGCGGGGCGTGGGGTGTTGAGTTGCCACCTCTACTCATGATGAAAGAAAGAGTTCATACAGCTCACATCAACAACAGCGGGCCCAACACACAAGTCGCTGCTCAACTCTGAACGCGGACAGCTGTTATGAAGAGAACACATTCATCATTCCACAACACAACTTTGATCAAGCAGAAAGCATTATCAGTCACAAAAATATACATACATCTGTACTTGACTGTTTTTGGATCTTTGTGAGAGGGACTATCGACACGGGGTAGTATCGACACGGGGGAGAGTATTGACGCGGGGGAGTATCGACACGGGGGAGTATCGGGCTGACCCCATCTGTATGAACTCTTTCCTCCATCATGAGTAGAGGTGACAACTCAACAGGTTATGGGCCCAGCAGTGCAGGACTTCATGGAAGGTATATATGCTGGACTGGTTTCCGATGGAGATGACGAAAATATGAACAGTGGGTGTTAAAATTCCTGGGGTACATGAGACTTCAGAAGCTGGAAGACGTTATCTTAACTCCTGTCGAAGAAGTTGTCGAAGACAAGAATGAAGAAGCTTTTGCTAAATAAAATCAATTTCTGGACGACAAAAGCCTCTCCTTGATTATGAGAGATGCAGTTAAAGATAGAAGGAAGGCCGTGAGTATTCTTCGTTCCCATTATGCTGGCTCGGGCACTCCAAGGGTGATTTCGTTGTACACTGAGCTAACCTGAAGCGCCATGACGAATAGTGACTGACCACGTGATAAGAGCAGAGACTGCTGCTGCAGCTCTCATGAATGCTGATGAAACAGTTGCGGACAGCTTGCTTATTGCAATGGTGTTGAAAGGCCTCTCTGACAGTTATCAATTGTTTGTTGCAGTTGTCACTCTTGAGTGACAAGAAACAGACTTTCAGTGATTTCAAAGTGTCTTTACGAAGTTTCGAAGACACAGATCGTTCTAGGTCTTCAACCACTGATGATTCGGTTCTGAAATCCGTTTCCACATCAACCTCTTGCCGTGATGCCTCAACTTTAAAGCATCAAATTGGAAGTTGAAAGGAAATCACTTGCTTCAAATGTGGAGACACTGGTCATATTGCAAGAAACGGTGTGAAATCCAAGATAAGGTTATGGTGTAGTTTTTGTCGCAAAAACACACAGTGACAAAACATGAAGAAACAAGAATAGTAACATCACAGATGAAGTAAGAAAGTGAACTTACTCATGGGGATCATTCTGAACACTCTTTTGCTTTTAAGGCAAATGCTGGTAGCAATGTGTGTCTGTGAAAGAAGACACATTGCTGGTTGACTGTAGGGCAACTACACATAATATAATAGATGATGAGTCCAAATTCATCTAATTTGATGGCAGTTTCAGACCTGAAAAACATTTTACTGAACTGGCCAATGGGTAGAGAAGTAACAATGTTGCTATGAAAAGGGGTGATGCTGATGTGACTATTGTGGACACTAATGGTAGACATGTGAAAGCATCTTTGAAAAACGCTTAGTATGTTCCTTCATACCCTCAGAACATTTTCTCAGTGCAGGCTGTAACTGAAAAAGGGGCTAGTATTTCATTCAAGCACGATTCTGCTGAACTTATGTGCAAAGATGATACCAAGTTCAAGACTGAAAAGCGTGGCAGACCAGATTACCCCAACAAATGTGACACAAACACTGAAGACTATGCTTGTGATACCAGTGACAGTGTGAATTATGCATGTGATTTGATGGGGGTGGCATGAAATTCTTGGTCATTGTAACTATGATGTTGTGATTAAGCTTTAAAAAGCGGTTGATGGAATGGAAGTTGTTGATAAAAAGAAACCTGATGATTGCAATGTGTTCATGTTGGGTAAAATGACAAATGACAGGAACAGAATACCATGTGTACTGTTCAACTGTCCCACTTGAGTTGGTCCATTCAGAACTTGCTGGTCCAATTACGCCTACTTCAAAGGAAGGTTTCAATTATGCCATGTCTTTCACAGATGATTATTCAGGGGTATGCTTTTTGTATCTGCTGAAGAACAAAAGCGACGCTGTTGTTGCAAATGAAAAATTTCTAGCAGATTCTGCCCCCTACGGAAAGGTGAAGTGCATCAGGTCAGACAATGGCACTGAATTCACTCCACGCGCTTTCAGTGAAGTCCTTAGAAAGAACAAAATAAGGCATGAGATGTCTGCACCTTATTCTCCACACCAAAAATGGAACTGCTGAACGACACAGGAGAACACTTTTTGAAAAAGGTAGGTGTCTCTTCATTGAATCAAAAGTGCCCAAAGAGATGTGGCCATATGCAGTCATGGCAGCAGCATTCATTCGTAACAGATGTTACAATGATTGTCTGAAGAAAATCCCATACTTTGTATTGACTAGGCAGAAGCCAAATTTGTCCAAAACAAGGCCATTTTGTTGTGAATATTATGCATTCAAAATAAGAGAAATCTTGATCCCAGGAGCACAAAAGGCATTTTTGTGGGACATGACAACACAACGGGGGTGGGGGTAAAGAATGAAGGGGGAAAAAAGCAAGAAAGAAAGGGAAGGATGATGGGTGAGGGAAAGAGACTGACATAATTATACAGGGAGAAATATAGAGGGATTAAGAGGGAAAGAGTGTGCATGTGTTTTCATGTATATACATGTATGGAAATTAGCTGAATAGAGAGAGAGAGACAGAGAGAGAAATGACAAATGATTTAATGAATAAGACATGCCCTTAATTCATGGGGAGAAAAAACAAAAGCCATGTCAACAAACATGAGAGAAAGAGACACAGAGAGAGAAAGAGACACAGAGAGAGAGGGATATTACATGTGTATAAAAGAGAGAGAAAGAGAGGCAGAGAGAGAGAGAGTGTGCAGTGTAGTGAAGTGAAGTGTAGCGTAATGTTGTATAGTGTAGTGTAACATAAGTTTTGTACGAAAATTTTCATCACCACTACTATGACTACATTGAAGATGGCTTTGTGTCGATATTAATGGTGATGATAAGCTCAACGCCTATCATCACTTTTGCCTGTATTGCCTTCATGAGACTGACAACCAGGGCCATTGTAAATGCTAAAAATAAACATAAGCGAGAGCCATACCTAGACAGAGGGGGTGTGAATAGGACACAGAGAGCAAGAGTGACAGAAGAAAGAAGGAAGGTAGAGGGAGACAGATGGAGAAAATGAGAACGAGGAAGAGGGAAATACAAGGACATACAAAGACAAGAGACAGCTACACCAAGTCTGGAATACATGAAGACAAGATAGAGAAGGGGTCTTTCAGAAAAGGTGAGATTAACTGAAGTCCCACATGCAGCATGCACCCAGCACGTGTAAAAGTACCCACTCCAACAAGAAAGCTGTCCCTGGACAAAATCCTGTGGAGAAATGCACTTTGATAACCGTGACTCAATAATTATGTATGTATTATTGTTGTATCCTCCACACCCCAAAATGGATAAAAAGATTATATTTCTCTGAATGTATGACAGTATAACACATACACCTGCAGTCAGGTAGCCCTGGATTATGGGGGAGTAGCTTGAAGTCTGTAAAAGTGTAAAGAGAAATCTGCTGTGGCGAAAGCATACAATACCATACAAGACACAGAGGAACTGACAAGGACACATAGAGATAATGACACATAAAGACAGGGGCACAATGACAATGGGACAAGAGATGGCCTGGCTACATAGAGACAGGGACACATAGAGATATGGATCACAATGAAGATTCATGGGGATGGGGGATACACTGAGACACACAGGAAACAGGAACATAACAGACTGAGAGCAAAGAAATACTGGACACATGCGGACAGGGACGCCTACATTATGCACATATAAAAATTGGAATACATAGTCTTGTGATATAAAGATGCGAGACCATAGAGAATTGGTGCACAGACGCTGATGCATAGAGACAGGGTATATAGATGGGGGCACACACACAATGGGCATATAAATGCCCAAACAAAGAGACTGGGAAATAATGTAGGCTTCTCTCTTTCTGTCTCATACACGCACACACAAATACTTTCCCATTTATTCTGCATGATTTTTCAGGAACATATGTCAGTCTAAAGACTGAACCACACACACACACACACACACACACTCCTCTCTCACAGACAAAAAATTATAAACACAGCATATGAAATTCAAAACACCACCAACCATAAGACATGGGTGGGAGTGACTGATTTTTGTAATACTTTAAAGTGTAATACTTTGATATATATGTATGTGTGTATGTGTGTTGTGTTGCGATGGGTTGTGTTGTTTTGTGTGTGTGTATGTGTGCGTGTGAGTGTATTCATGTACACATATATGTACATCTTTATGTATGTGAGTGATGTGCATCAGTGTAAGTACGACAATTATCTGTGTTTGCAAATGAAGCAAGCATAATTGTGTCTTTTTAAATGCTGAAATGTCCGAAAACCTGACACAAACCGAGATCTTGAGTACACCTGATATTTCCAAAGCTCACAGTATAAAATCTACCCTGATGATCAAACTAAAATTTTTATTTTAACTGCTTCACAATGAATGATATAGGAACCATAACGTAGTTTTCTCACTCCAGTCCATTATCTGACTCTCACACATTAACACGCACAAATGCACTGACACCATTCATCTCCAGAAAAATAACACACACAAACACACCAAAACTTAAGAGATATATTCACATAAATACTTGCACTGTCTTATGGGTGCAAATCGATGAATATAGGAACATACTGCAGAAAAACGCACACCCGAATGTGCAACATTATAAGTTTTGTGGCTTGTGCTGCTATTGACTCACACATGGTTTTGCTTTAAAAAACAAAACCAAAAAAAAATGCGACAATAACAACAACAAAACAAAACAAACAAAAAACCAAAAAAAGGAGGGGGTGGGGATGGGGAAGGGGAATAGGGTAATAAAGAACAAACAGAAGAATATATACACCCGTACACCAACAGACACACTCATACACATACTGATATTTGCGATCTTGCTATCATCATTTTCATGGTTTTGTCAGCATCAACTGGATGCTGCTCATGGACAGTCATTCACTTTTCTCCTCTTTGCAGGTTCAGATGCTTCTGAAAAAAATAAAAATAAAATAAAATAAAATAAATTGCACTGATGACCAATACGAAAAAAAAAAAAAAATGTTTCAAGACAACAACCCCCATCCAATAGCAACCACTGTACATTCATGTGAAAAAACAAGTTCGAGACGAATAGTGTGATGAAAACAAAAACACACAACAACAGTCGACATAAGAAAAGGAACTGACAGTAAATGTAAGGAAATCACACCAAAACAAGAGAGACAAGGCCTTCAAGACTCACTTGTGATAAATTAAGTCCCCTTGCATTAATTACAGAGTAATTTCCCTTTTTTACCCTCTGCACCAAAACGTTTGCGAAATAAATAAAAATTCCATGCTTAGCAAAAGAAGTTCCCGTATGAACAAAAAATGATAATAATGACTGCTCTTGTTGTTGTGTCAGAATATCAGATCAAAGTGCCAAGTTTAGAGAATACAAAAAATATAAATATAACAGTAAATGCAGTTTGCATATAATTAGGCTTCTTTTTTATTTTTTGTGTGCCCATCCCAGAGGTGCAATATTGTTTTAAACAAGATGACTGGAAAGAACTGAATTTTTCCTATTTTTATGCCTAATTTGGTGTCAACTGACAAAGTATTTGAAGAGAAAATGTCAATGTTAAAGTTTACCACGGACACACACACACACGGACACACACACAGACAACCGAACACCGGGTTAAAACATAGACTCACTTTGTTTACACAAGTGAGTCAACAACAAAGATGGAAATGCAAGGGTAACAGAAAGGAAGGAGCGCATTGATAGAAAGGACAGCAAGTAGATCAAATACTGAAAAAACATGCAATACCACTCACAGACACAGACATAGACATTGATTTACATGATATGACACCTCATGTTCTGGTGCCATCTGTCCCTCCCTGGGAGTTAACAAAAGCAAACATCAACATATTTGCTTCTGAAACAACAAAAGCAGAATCTCCACATATAAAACCAGCACCTGTCAGAATTGAATTAAAAGGAAATTTTGATTATCATTTAAAACTTTACACTGATGGCTCCTGGATGATAGCAGTGCTGGATCTGCTTTTGTCATTCCTGGCCTAAAAACAGAAAAATCATATTATTTAGGTAAGGGACATTCAATTTTTACTGCTGAATTGGTGGCCATTCTTATGGCTTTAAATCATCTTGTTGATATACCAATGATAGTAATATCCTATTTTGTGTTGATTCTCAATCTGTTTTAAAAAGTTTGCTCCTTGTTGAGAATAATCAATGAGAAGATTTATTGTTTGAAATTAGGTATTTACTGCACTCCCTATTTGTGAAAGGTACAAATGTTGATTTTTGTTGGATACCATCCCATACTGGATTCCTTTATAACGACCAAGCAGACAGGGCAGCAAAAAGGGAGTAAAGAATCATACAGATAGTATAAAAGTATATTGCCCACTGTCATACAAAGAAATAAGCAATATACTAGAAAGAGACTTTTATAGGTGCTTGAATTCAAGTCTAAAACCTTGTCAGTTGACTTTCTCAGACTTTGGTCCGATTCGCAGACCAATTCTGTGTTTAGACTATTATCAAATTCATTACAAACCAAGTATTGTTCTAATGTCAAGTGCATATGCTTTAGTAACCTGACAATTAAGCATATAATTTTTGACTGTAGCTTGATGAAGCCTTTTGTACATGAAAGTGTGTCTTCACAAGTGACTGAGAACGTTGATGTTTTTGACTTTTTGCATTCATTATCAGTTGTTTCGCCTGTCAGTTTAACGACTTCTCTTTTACGAAGTCTTTTAATTAATTTCCTGTAACTGTATTTAGAAATTTTGTTTCAAATTTCACCCTCACTTCACCCTCATTTGCCCAGTTTCCCCCAACCCTCTATTCAATCACATCTCCTACCCCTTCTAACCGATAATACTCAAATGTATTCATAAATACTTTAACAAAATGTCTTCAATCACCAATATGTGTGACAGGACATTAAACAAAATTCCTCCTCCTCCACTCACAGACACAGACACACATGCAAACTATGTTGATGAACAAATTTTTTTAAAAAGGCCTCTCCCAGAGGCATAGAAATACAAATGCATACACACACACACACACACACACACGCACACACACACACACACACACACACACACACTCCTTCTTACCAGCAGAGTTCCTCTTTGCTTTATCGTTTGCAGACTGAACACTCTGACTGATCTGACTCCAAATCTCTATCTCCTCTGAAACAAAGTGACAATTTTTCTCCCCTATTCGATCACATCTTCACTGTGAATCACGCCTTTCAATATAAGAGAAGAAACTCTTTCATATGTACAGGCCTTTATTACAGGAGACAAACATTTGTGATTCGCCAGGCGGAGTGGTGGTATAGTCGTAATGCGACTGCTTAGGAAGTGAGAGAATCTGAGTGCACAATTATCTCACACCCACCAGTATTTCCACCAGTATTTTCTCCCTCTCCACTAGATCTTGAGTGGTTGTCTGGACACTAGTAATTCAGATGAATTATTAAGCCTAGGTCCAGTGTTTAGCATGCACCCAGTGCATGCTAAAAAAAACAACCCACGGCAACAAAAGAATTGTCCCTGGCAAAATTCTAGAGAAAAATCCACTTTGATAGGCAAACAAATACACTTGCAGGGAAAAACGAACAACAACAAAAAGGGCAGTGCTGCACTGTAGCAATGCTTTTTCCTGGGGATAGCACCCTGAATTTTACACAGAGAAACCTGCTGTGACAACATGCAATACAATACGATACAATACAACATAATACAATGTTAAATAGCTAAGAATGCATTGTGGTTGGGAAGTGTAAGAACAGTAACTCTTGAATGTGTGCTGGCCCTGGCCTCTTTCCAGGATGCAAATTTGATTTTCTTCAACTTAAAACAAGTACCCATTTTCAGGGGAAAAGGTCATGTGCAGCACATGGAAATTCTACTGACACTGATGACTGCAATAAGCGCAGACAAAGAAGACATAAATATATCTTTATTTAGGGAAATGTTAAGTCTGCACATCTGGGTTTTCTATGGAGATACATGCCAGTTATGTTCAAGTATTGGATATGGACCAGAAATTTAAAAAAGAAGATTTTCTGACAACCTGCTATGACCGAAGAATAAAGTGACTACATGCAGTGATACACAAACACAGACATGCCACATTCTGATTGTCCTTTATATTAAAATTGTACAGCATTAACACACACACATATATATATATATAATATATATCTAATTTACTGAGGGAACACCTCTCTCTCTCTCTCTCTCTCTCTCTCTCTATATATATATATATATATAATATATATATATATATATATATATATATATATATATATGTGTGTGTGTGTGTGTGTGTGTGTGTAATTCACTGAGGGAAAAATACCCAAACAGCGGGTTTGATCAACGTATGGAGCTTTGCCCTTAAACTGTAATGACACCACTGCACTTTATGAGGTAATTACACACATGCACATGCACAAGGACACACATACACACACATGTACACTTACACGTACATACACATGTTCACACAAATACACACATGTAAACACACATACATACGGACACACATATACACAAACATATACGTACACACGAAGAGAAATGACACTCATTCTCACCAAAATCGTCCTCTCCAATCAACATGTTGGGATCCAGATCCCCCACGTCCCCCGTACCACCGTCACCCTTCCTTGGCTGGGCCACACTCCCAGGGGCAGGGGTGGAGGTGGCCATGGGTCCCTCAGACATCAACCTGCTCATTTGAGTTGATTCTTTTGCACCAGAGCCTGATGGTACCCTGAGCTCACTTCCATCTGGTGGGCGAGCCGCTGCTGTTTCTGCCGTGGTGGGCATGGTGCTGGCGGCGGTTTTGGTGCCGGTGGGGACGGCGAATGGTATCAGGGATCTGGTGGGATTCAGGGATGTGCTCCAGGTGGCGCACTTCTTCAGGCGAGGACTGCAGCGCCGCAAGGATTCGGAGGATTCGGGCGAGCTGTTGAACTCTGCGTTTCGACGCAGGAAGAGATAAGGCATGATTCTATAAAATTCTGTAATTTTAAAAACAGAACAACAAAAAACAAAAAAACACAAAAAATACACATATGTGTCTACATACACAATTTTACGTGTATGGTTTTGTCACTGCATATTTCTTCACTTGTAAATTGTATACACTAAAACAAAAACACTTAGGAGTAATGTTTCTATAGTTAATTGTGAGTATTCTATGAACTGACACCCATGACATATGCATTCAAAATAATTCTTATACACAAATGTAATAAGCATCACACAGCTTACATATCTCAGGAGAACCAACACATTTTTAGGGAGAGAACAATTTCATCAGCAGAAATCACAAACCGAAGTGATGTGAAAAAAACCCGGCAGATGTTGGTTCCATTATACAGGTACAGCTTACCTTGGCCTTTCTGATCCTGAATTTTGGCTCGCAACACCTGAAACTCTTGCTGTCTTTGCAACTTTCTGCGTAGTCTTTCTTGTCGCTGAAGCTCTTCCGCTGATGGCGTTTCACTAATAGGAAAGAAAGTAGGTGCAACTGCATGAACCTTTCCTAAACACAAAATGATTTTATTTTAAAAACAATGGTTGAGACTTTTTTAAAACTTATGCTAAACAACTTCATATCATCACATAATATTACTTTTTTCTTTTAATCTTCCTGCTGACTTTTCTTTTGTGTTTAATCTGCACCATAAAAAAAAATACAGACAAAAATTAAACTCACAATTTTTACAATTTTGCATTCAGTTGTCATTTTTGTTTTTGTTAACAGTCCTTTGATCACTTATTGTACAATGCAACAAAAAAACAGAAAATGAAGATGAAGAATAGAAGATCCTCCACCCTCCTCCTCTTCAGTTACAAACAACAACAACAAATAAAACAACAACAAAAAAACAACCAAACAAGTTTTCTCCAGAACTAAATCAAAAACACAAATTGTTAAGTGCCATTAGAATTCTGTTTCTTTTACATATATACATTTTCAAATGACATATATTGACTTGTTAAATGTAGTTCTTAAAAAACATATGTATATAAAAGCAATACCAACATGCCCCCCACACACCCCTTGTCCCCCACCAAAACACACACATACACTTGAGTTGTCTGCATTAGACTTGCACTTTAAATAGGTTTATCTTACTGCATTATACTGAATATGTAATATCTTATTTGGATCAAGCCAAGTTTAATGCTGAGTAATTCAACAGTTTTAGTCTTTCTTTTCTGTTTTATATCACAATTTTTTAAAACCACCCCCTTTGCTAAGTATTGTGAGTTGCTGTTGTAAAAGAAATAAATATAAAGAAGCAAAAACAAAAACAAAAAACAATACAGGTAATGGCCAATAATCATGCTGTGTAACACATATACATGTACACTCATGCACACAGCATACATGATCTGTTCCTGCACACATACTCAGTAAGTTTCAACTAAATCATAGTAAATTGTCTGGGAACTAAACTTTATTGTCGCCCATTATCATCAGTTTTTAAAGATAAAAGTTCAAGCCGCAAGTCTAGGTATTACCTGTAATTCGCTGCAGGAGTTTCAGGAGCCTGTGGTCTGGATTCACTCTCTTTGGCATCAGTTGCTTTTCTGTGCTGTGGAGCGATCTCAATGTTTTCTTTTTCAGCAGCAGCTGAAACAAGCAGTTGTATTCTTTACTATTGAAACTTTGTATAATTGTATAGTGTAATACTTCAAACACAACAAATTTCTCTGCCTGATATTTGGGTTATTCTCCCAGAAAAAAGAAAGTCACCAAAAACCAGTAAACTCCATATAATTGTAAATAGTACTGTTTTACACTTCAGTCACAACCGATTTCTCTGCCTGAAGAACAAGTCACCATAAACCAGTGCCACCCCTTTTTTTCAATATATATATATATATATTTTTTTTTTTTTTTTTTGTTTTTTGCTGCCCCATCATCTGCACCGTTTCAGTGACATTACTCCCACACCGCTCATTTAGATTCCTCCATACACAGCCACACCCGGGTTCCAGCGTCGGCAGTCCGCAGGGAGCCATCAATGTTAGGTCGCCAGGAGGCCACACACCAATACTGGTTTCAGTGTCTAAAGGAGGCATCACTGTGTTCCGACAGATCCATATAAGATACACCCCATATGCTAGGCTGATACCTGAAAGCAGCATAACCCAATAAGCTAGTCAGGCATTGAGTGCATGTATGTATATTTGTGTACCTCTCAGAGTTGATACTGACAACTATATTACCGGGATGCATGCCGGAAGATTATAAAATAAAAAATAAACAAAAACAAACAAAAAACAGAAAGAAAAAAGAAGACAACTGCAGAAAAATAAAAGGTATCAACTAGTTCAGTCAATTCAAATAACATTTTCATTTACCCAACAAGTCAACTTTTCTTGAACAAGTATATTGAAATACACATATCATCACCGAATAAAGATGATCAAATCAATCAACATTCAACTGTTCTGACTTCAGGCTCAAAACCTGAAATGAATTAGTCAATACAATAAAACACAATATCTGACATTTGACATTGTTGCTTTTGTCCAGCCAACCAAACAGGGCAAAAAAGACAAGTCCCTTCTGACATGCTTGTAGTAAGCTAACTCTAGCAGACTGAAGCTCTAAGATTTGAATCATATGACTGCCATGTGACATCTTTCATTAACGTACGTTATTATGCGAGATTTTGGGGTGTTCCATATGGTGTTGCTGTAACCAAAATTCACCGTTTTTCAGAGACCTGAAATTAAGCCCGTGTTAATGTTCATAATGCCTTCTGTTGTTCAAGAGGTATGAAAGGTTACAATGCTTAGAGATACCTTACCTCCAGCAGATTCTAAACGCTCTGTGGTGAGAGCGCCTGTTCTGTTTACATCTGCCACGCTGTCACATCCTCCAGAGACAGGATTTTCTGCATTGGCTGGAGAAGCCATGGCCAGAGTTCTTGACATCATAGGGGTCTGCTGACTTGTGTGCTCACTTGTGTGCCAGTTCGTCTGCCGTTTGTTACGGGTCGTCCGACGTGCATGGGCTGCCTTTTCATCCAAAGTCTCGCGGCGCATGTCAGCAATGTTGTAAGTTGGTTGTTGCTTTTGTTGGAAAAAAAAAAAGAAAAGAAAAAAAGATTTACAACAACACAAGGCTGCTAATCATTTCATATCCTGTTAGTGTTATCCTGGTTTAAGCAGACATGGTTAATGATTAAAAGATACATCTGACACTAATCTGACACAAAATCATTGAATTACTAAGAATTACAATCTAAATACATGCTTTACATCGGATAAAAGCAATACATACGGCGCAGCATGGAATCACAGGTTTATTTAGGACAAAAGTATTGCCCACACAAAACAGTTACTTTCAGGTTTGGGATAACAATGTTATACATAGTACAGAATCATGCTCGCTTTTTATTTAAAAAAATTCTATAATATAAAAAATTACATGCAGCATACAACTGCAAACCAGTTTTTGTAAGAGCAGAAAAGATAGCACAGCATTATATGTCAGTGTGGAATAAAAGCATCACACAAAGCACAGAATCATATACAGCAGAGGATAAAAAATACCATACACAGAATGAAATCACTCCCCAGTTTTGGATAAAAGTACTATATGCAACACAGAATCCCTTTTCACTTTGGAATGACACACTGTGCATAACACAAAAACAAGCACCAGTTTCAAAATAATGCATTACTTACAGTACACAATCATGCACCAGTGCTGGATCAAAGCATAACACAGAACACAGAATCTCCTATTAGTTTTGCACGAACAAATTAGGCTAAATTAACAGCCATATGTCAATTTTACATACAAGTCATTAGAGAAGGGAAATTCAATAATTACAGCACAGAATCACATGTGAGTTTATGATATAAGTATTGCATGCAGCACAGTCAGACTAGGTCTGGATAAAGTGTTACGAAAAGCCAGTCACGTATTCTCAGTTTCAGATCAAATCATGACCTAGAGGACAGAATTATGTACCAGTTTATGACAAAGGCATTGGGGTTACAAGCATAATATACTAGTTTTGAACAAAAGCATGGCATCACATAATTAATTTTCTTGATTGATTTATCTGAATTTAACTAGATAACAGAGTCATTCTCATAATCATGTGCTAGTTTTAGATAAAAGCATGCAACACATGTCACAGAATCATGTACCAGTTTTGGAACTGGATAAAATCATAACACAGAATATTAAATCATGTACTATTTATAACAAAAGTATTACAGCACACAGCCATGCTCCAGTTTTTAATAAACTCATAACAAACAACATAGATTCATATACCTGCACAGGGTAAAATGAGAGAGAGAGAAAAGAGAAAAGGTAAAGGTATTTACCAAAGC
The DNA here is from genome assembly GCF_041734735.1 of Babylonia areolata. Taxonomy (NCBI): domain Eukaryota; kingdom Metazoa; phylum Mollusca; class Gastropoda; order Neogastropoda; family Buccinidae; genus Babylonia; species Babylonia areolata. The sequence goes on from NC_134900.1 coordinate 26,720,936, forward strand.
ACAGAATTACTTACTGGTTTAGGAGCCTGTGTGATACACTTGAGATATGTCTTATCACCAAGGCAGTTTCCTAAAGAGTTTCCGAAACACCTGCAAATTACGACAAATTATAGTTATTAACTTATTTTCTGTCTGAATGATACAAACTCCTATATGTCAATGTGACATTCCAAAACAACTGCAAATTACGACAAGTTATACTTATAGAGATATTTTCTATTGACAAAGACTTGTAGGTTGATCAGTGCTGATGACAGACTGCACTTTGACAAAACAGATGATAAGCAAGTGTCCCATGTGAGGCACCTACATACGTAACATAGCGTACATTAGTGAAGAACTTTCAGCAACAAGAGCATTGCTCTTGGCAACAAACTTATGTATAGTAATATACAACAAAAAGTATATGCAAACAGACACAATTACCTTGTGACAATAACAAAAAAAACAAAGGTCTGCACTGGGCTAAGGTAATGAACTCTACCTGAGGAAAACAACCCGAACTTAACACACAGGAATCTGTTACACACAAAAAAGAGATATTATTTATATCATAATCATGTGTAATTCATTGATAGAATAACCTAACTGTATCGTCCAAAAAACACAGATCTGTACAAAAAAACTGACAGTGAAAACCACACATACTCATAAACACACACATCAGAGAAACTTTGTGTCTACCGAAACACAGATCTGCAAAGTTTGACAGTGAAAACAGCACACACACACACACACACACACACACACACACACACACACACAATTAGGTATTTATTGCACTCCCTATTTGTGAACAGTACAAATGTTGATTTTTGTTGGATACCAAATATTGTTCTAATGTCAAGTGCATATGCTTTAGTAACCTGACAATTGAGCATATAATTTTTGACTGTAGCTTGATGAAGCCTTATGTACACTAAAGTGTGTCTTCACAAGTGACTGAGAACGTTGATGTTTTTGACTTTTTGCATTCATTATCAGTTGTTTCGCTTGTCAGTTTAACGTCTTCTCTTTCACGAAGTCCTGTAATTGTATTTAGATTTTTTTTTTTTTTTTTTCCAAATTTCACCCACATTTCACCCTCATTTGCCCAGTTTCCCCAACCCTCCATTCATTCACATCTCCCACCCCTTCTAACCGATAATACTCAAATGTATTCATAAATACTTTCACAAAATGTCTTCAATCACCGATTCAAAATTCCTCCTCACACACACACACACACACAGCAACACTAATGACTTACTTTAAAGCTCTCTTCAACCCATCTGTGACAGCCTCTTTCCTGGCTTTTTCCAATGAAAGGGCTTTGGATCTCATCCCTTCACTCACACCATAGCCAACGTCCTCATGAAAAGACCCATCCTGATTAAAAAAACATGCAAAATTTATTATCATTATTATATGATTTCTTTTTTCTTTCTTTTTTTCTTTCACAAACTGAAATTAAAGTTGGCAGCAAATTTAATGAACAAACCACCAACATTTGAACATACACACACACAAAGAAAAAAAAGCAGAATTTTTTTTTTATTTGTCAAGTGTGCATGCACGACCCCCCACCCCCTCCCCCAAACACACAAATCAAGCAATCAACAAAATAAATCTGCTTACCTTAAGCTGAACTTTCACAAGTGCGCTGACTCCTACATAAAATTTCCCATTCTGGTGGTCTACGAAATCTGAAAGAAGATTTTTCTCATTCTTACTTACTAAGACTAATAACTTAATTAAATGGAAAAAAAAGGACTTGAGTTGGTTTTAACATGAAAAATTTACAATTACTTAACTTATCTAATAAAAATACATTATTATTTTGATAAAAATCATCATTTTTATAAATGATAACAGAAAACAAACTTTGAGAAACAAAAGAAAAACAATCCATCCCTCTACCCCACCATGCATTACAATAACACAAACCAAAGTGTATAGTAGTAAAAAGAAAAGTGTGGCTCATCAAAGATCAAAAGTATTCTCCCCAGTGACACATACACACACAAACAGTGAAACACACTTAAGTAATAAACAGACTTGTGAGATTGCTGTGTTGGTACCTCTGTCAGAACTTGATCTTTTGACACAATGCATGGACACAAACACAGTATGACACTTAATACATGCATGCATCCACTGATACAATTTGACAATACAATTACGGATTAAACAGCACTCACCAACTGTTTGCTGAGAAACAGAATGGGACCAGCCATTAAAGCCAAACGTCTCATTTGCCATTGAGATCAGACGCCATCCCTCAATGTATGCAAGCTGCCAAAAAAAAGGTAAAACAACAAACATGTGAACAGTCAAAGCTGAAGAAGCTCCAAGTGGGGTAACTGGTGTGCCAGTAAAGACTGCAACCACATCAAATGATTCAAAACTTTACTGCCAAGATTATGTGTGCGCATGCTGTCTGCTGTGTATGATAAAAACTCATCCATGATTTTTGACACAGTTGAGCACTTGTAACATTCGAGAGTAGCAAACACATGAAAATTACATGATCTCCTTAAAATTATGCATCATTCCAATGGAAAGATCTCCATCCCTATGCTTCCAGAGACGCAAGCTTTATTTCTCAAATGCTGACATAGTGAAAAACAGTTGTACCTTCAGACCACCAGCTCCGACACGTTGACTGATGAATTCTGGTCCCAGCCTCTGACGAAGCGCCTGCTGCACAGCCTCATATTCTTCAGGGCTGAACCCCTCCTGTGTCAAGATCCAGTTGATAAAAATAGATCAGATTTAACATTTTTAATTACCAGTTCATGTAACATCTACAAGCATAGAAATGAATATACATCATGTATGTGTGTGTGTGTGTGTGCATGCATATGTGCACAAGCAAATTAAACTGAGCGTCTAGTCATTCAGACGAGACGATAAACCAAGGTCCCATGTGCAGCACGCACTTGGCACACTGTGAAAGAACCCATGGCAAAGAGAGAGTTGTCCTCTGGCAAAATTCTGTAGAACTAGAAGAGATCTATTTGATTGGTACACAAATATGCATGCACTCCAGGCCCAACATTCTCTAAACTGTAGCCACACACACACCTTCACTGACGGCAGCACAATGGTTTGGATATAAGCAATATGAGGGAAATAATTCCGAAACAATCTCAGACACTTCCCAAAAGGGGGACTTCATCAAACCATGGGTTTGTGTTTCTGTTGGTTGCAGAGCATGTCTTGCTCACATGTCTTGCGTACATGTAGTATGTGCATGCTAAGGGGAAGTGTTTACCAGCATTGGTTTGAAATTGTGTGCCTTTGTCCGAGTTCTTCTCACATGCAAAGACCACGAATCACGACAATACCCCACCAGTTTAGTTTTAACTTAAATATAAATAAGCTTTGGTTGCTGCTGACATAAAGATAAACATTCAATTGAAAATGGGTGACCTACACATTTAATGCTATTCAATGGGAATGTGATCCGAAAATGAAACATGTCTTCAGGCTTGAACTCACCTGTCCAAACGTGCTTTGTTCTTTCTCCATTCTTTGTATAAAATACTGTTGTAAACTGTGCGTCAACAAGTGTCTTGTATCAATTTATATCAACAATGTGATCAACGACATGTTCGAATTTCCCGCGAGTTGGGGCTGTTGTTCTTCTTGTTTAAACACATTTAAGCAAACAAGGACCTAGGACAGCTCGGCAACATATTGGATACGATCATAATATCGATTCGTCAGCTATGTACAAAATCAAACGTTATAGCAAAGCCATAAATCTCAGATCATCATTCTCACTGCCAAAGCAGACGTCTCCTTTCACGGAAGTTATTGGTTCGTCAAACCGGAAATAGATGTCGCAGTGAGGATGCTAATGTCTGCTCTAGGACGGAGGCAGCCAGTCGAGGGCAGACAAAAATGACAACCTGTGAAACATTTTGTAACTTGTGAGGTGATTGGCTTTCGTTTTGGAAAATTCCACTGCTCATGTTTCGTCTGTCTATTTCGTAGACGCTGTAATGACAATTACTGAGAACTAATAAAAGATGAGACTGCTGATGCTGAGTGCACCAAAAATGGTGCAGCAGCAAGTCGCCTCAGCACCACACTGCTGTGCCTGATGGCACCACATCTTTCACAGTTTTGAGTTTAGAATGATTTGTGTTTGTCGGTCTTCTCACTATTTTTTACGTTCAAGTCACCTTTTCGATTTTTAAATGCCTGAATTCAAGCTGAAGAAGATGTTTAGTAAGAGTCGGTCCTCCAGCCGCCACCGGATGGACTCGGAGGGTGGGGATGTTGGCACTGGCAACATGAATGGGGGAGGACCCATGTCCTCCCATCCAGGGACCAGTCCAGAACATCATGGTCCTGGAGCTTCATCCTCACGCTACGGCTCACGGTCATCTTTGACAGGAGGCAGCATGAGCGGGAATGGTAGCAAGTCCAATTCTTTAGAAAGACGGAGTCGAACAGGCTCTGATGGAGGAATCTCTGGTATTTCTGGAATGGACAGTGGTCATTCCAGCATGAACAGCCCTCTCAATTTACCCATGGAGCATCTTCAGTCTTTCAATGCCACATACGGAGGGGGGCAGCGCACCTACCTGGAGAGTTTATCGATACCACGCCAGTTGAGTAGTCAGGTTCCCCCCAAAAGTGCCCTCAGCCCTACACATCATGCACGAAGCAGCCATTTTAGTCATGGTCACCATGCGCGCACCAACAGTGCCACTAGTTTGTCCACCACTGCATTGCGTGATCGGTCGATTGATAGATTAGAACGTGATGTTGTATACTCCACAGACCGCTCCCTTGACAGACATTTAGATCGTATGCAGAGCCTGTCTGCTGCCATTGATAATCAGCGTGAAAGAAATCAAAGAACTTACAATCGTGACCGTTCATTAGACAGGGAGTATCCTCACATGGGTGCGAGATCATTAGAGCGTGAACACAGCTCTGTGCCTCGCTCACGTTCATCTGATCGTAGTGGTGAAATGAACTACCCAATGCCTCCTTTCATCACGTCCAGCCCCTCCCCTCAGGACTACAGAAACAATCTGATTTTTGAGCTACAGTGCCAGGTCACAGAACTCCATCAGGAATGTGCCAAGTTACAAAAGGAAGTGGAAGTGGCCAGAGACAAGTTGGGGTCCAGCATGAACAGCATCAAGACTTTCTGGAGCCCAGAGCTGAAGAAGGAGCGCTCAATGAGGAAAGAAGAGTCAGCCAAGTGCAACATGCTGAATGAGCAACTCAAGGTCACACAGGCTGAATTAAAGGTTGGTTGCTCAAAAAGATTAGTGGAAAGTAGTTGTATAATTGGTACAGAAGCCAAAACTAAAAGTGTGGGATTGAATTACAGCTATTAGTATTACTGTTCGTTTTTCATTATGATTTTTTTTTCTTCTGGTGGTAGTAGTGATGACAAAGATGAAAAGTAATACAGTTTGATGAAAAAATAGCAAAAAGATAATTTAAAGCTGTTACAAAAGCCTGTGATTATGCTTTTTTTATTTTAATTTTTTTTTAGTAGTACTGCATTCTATTTCTAGATGTTAAAGAATAGTTTTTAAAAGATTTTTTCAGGCAGCATTGTTAACGAGGTGGCATGGTATGTCCAACCCAATGCTTTAAAAGTGTAAAGATATATGATTATCATAAAGAAAAACAAGTCATTATAACTATGGTTTCCAATGAATACTTTTTGTTGACTCAAAACCCCAGGTTTTGGCCCTGTTTTGATGAAGAAACTTAGAAAAAATTTTTTAATGAATGTTGTAAAAACATAGAAACAAGGGAGCTAAGTGTGTACAGTTTTCCAACAAAATAAGTATACATATTCACATTGCAATCCTCGTGACCACCTACAAATACAATATAAAACTGCTTTAACAATATTTGGATGCTGTGTGGTAATTTGATTTTAGTTCAAAGCAGGTTTTGCAGAAAACTACACACATGACGTTCTCTGACTCAGCGTGTGATTCATCACAAGAGACCATGCTAATAATACTTTGTACTCTTGGGATGGACATTGTGTGTGTGTGTTGTCACTCTGATTTAGTAATTGATAACATCAGACTGATCTCTGCATAACATACTTAGTTCTGACAGTGCAGTTTACAAAAAAAAGAACAAAAAAATTGAAGAATGGTGATTGGTTGAAAGGGTAGACCATGCATGGCATTGAAACTAATTGGCAGTGAATGTATAAAATGCCCTAATTAGTTTCAGTTTTAATTGATCTTTACATAAATCTAAAGTTGTCTAATTTTGAGGATTTGGCTGACATCACCATGGCAGTTGTTTGTGTATGCTTAGTTTAAATCAACATGTCATTTGGTCTCAGACAAGAGACATCCTGGACTTGGCAAACCCCAGGATCTAGAGAGTGCAGACTTTAAACAAGTGCCTCTATGTCTGACATACATGTATACAAAGTAACAAAGCATCTCAAGTGATAATAACAAAAATAAGCTGAGGAAATGAAAGCAAAGAAAGTTTTGCTAATTTCCATCAAAGTTTGTTGCGCACACTGCACAGTACTTCAGTTACTTAGTTTTATTGGCTACAGATCCTTACACTTACAGCACACAGCTCCTCATAAGTTTGTTACATTTCCAGCCTGGAGCTTAAATTAGGGGTTGAAACAAAAGTATAAGGCAATATGAAGGAAAGTGGTATGATCTGGAACTGGTGGAAGTCTGGAAAATGTAGCAAATCATTTTCATTTCATTTAATTGTCACAATTTGAAGGACTTTGAACACCATGTATGCTTCAGATTTTTTTTGGTGTTGTTTTGTTCACGTTTTTTTTATGTAGACGAGAGTGACATGTATGTCTACTCAGTGCTGGAAATTTTACCTGAAACCAAATTCTAACTAGGTGATCCTTTTGATTCCGACAGGACAGAATTGAACTGATGAGATTTTAGGACCAGGCATGGTATCTGGTCTGTCAAACTAGGACATTTTTTGGACAAGCAGACTGTGAGAAAGTAAAATGAGATTGAGAGAGAGAGAGATTTTTTTTATCCTAGCTAGACACTGAAGAAAAGTTCAGTGACACAGAGACTATTGATGCTGCAGCATTGAACAGTCTTTCACAAGTTTGTGTACTCTTACTCAGTGACTGTCACTGATACGTATATATGTCACTGTCAGACACCTGTTTATTTAACAGATTATAGACCTGTTTAAGACTTGCAAAAGTTGTAGCTTTGTCATAATGTTGCAGCTTCCTGAACTCACTGCTTATTGCTTATGTTTTATTGTACAACTATTGTACTACTTCTGTGTACTAGTCAAGTGCTGTGAGGGGGGGGGGGGGGGGAGGTCTTCACTGACCAGTCAATTCCCACCTAAGAACCGCAGCAGGTGTCTCATACACAGAGACTTCTTACAAGTTAGGCCTTGGCTTTATGCTTGGAAGGAGGGGGTGGGGGGACCATGTGACAAGAACCTTCAAATCTTATGATTATTAATATAAAGGAGTGAACTTTGTGGGTTGACATTTCAGAATTGTAAGGCAATATTCCAGAGACTCTGCACTGTTGTAAAAGATAATAGCGTGGCCTTGTTGTTTTTATACTATATGATATACATCTATAGCGATAACAATAATAAAATGCTATAGAAAATAAGACTTTTTAAAGAACTGTCAGGGTTCGTTACTATTACTAGCAACCAAACCCACACAAACCACATTGAACGATTGATTATTAAGACTATGAGAGGTGAATTCTGTTCCTGTACCATAGCGTGTGGCCAGGTCATGTTTGGCAAGGTATTCAGATCAAAGGCTTTAGTTGTTTTTTCTAGCACTCTGCAGCATGGTACCCTGCTCAGTACTGTGGGCTGTGTTTTTCTTATGCTTGTATACCTTCTCGGTCGGAAGGTTTGCAGTCTGTGACTGAAAGCGGATTCATGTCCAGAGAGATCATAGTTCATACTGACTCACTGAATACACAATATGTACACTTGAAAGGATTGAATCTTGGTCTTTTATTAAGGGTTTCTCATGTTAGAGTGCATTTGAGTACAGAATGTAGGTGTGCGTTTGGATGGGCTTTGAACTTGCAAATGAAACTAAAATGGTTAATCTTTGCCTGTGCGTTCAGTTTCCTGTCAGAGTGGGTTGAGTTGGGAGTGTGCATTTAAGAAAAATGGTAAACTTTGGAAAGACAAAATATCATTAATAAATAAATGAAATATAGAACTGTGAGGTGTAAAACTTACTACAAATTTTATGAGAAATTGCACAGAGTTAAATTGTAAATAATAATTGAAGTCTAATAAATAGAGTGGATGTAATAATTTGTCAGTAAACATTTTGTTAAACCGCTTTCCTTTGACTAACACTAGAAAAGTAGTAACAGTTTTTCTTTTGCCAACACACACACACTCCTTAAATTTGTCAGCTTTTTCCCACACCCATATCATGTTGTCAGTTGGTGTCTCTGTTTCTTCAGAACATTACATGTCTGAGTGCATACCCTGCAGGCACAGGAACTAAAAAAGGGAATGTGTGGATGATGTGCGTGATCCGCATCAGCGCATTTAATCGATTAAAATCATAATGTTTTGAGTCATTTATAGAATATGACTGATAGTGACAGTCAAAACCCATCATCATCATCATTAACACTCAGAATTCATTCATTGAGATTGAATTTATTATGTTAACCAAGTGCTGTATTAAAATATTTCAGAATATTTTCCTAAGAAAAAAAACACAAAAAAAACTTAAGTTTGAAGTTAAATGCATTATTAGTATTATTCTGTTCTGTTAAAGAGTAAAACTTGTCTGTGGATGGTGTAAAATATAGGTTCAGTTCTTCAGCATGCAAATTAGTACAATTTCATTTTGAGGTGCCATTAAAAAATGATGACTGGACATGAATATAGTACCATACTGGCAGGTTTTTTCTTACACCGTGACATGAATTATTTGTAACGGACTTTGCCAATTATTTGAAAAAAAGAAAGAAAAAAAGACTTTTCCTATCACTATGAAAACATTTTGAACATTATTGATTTTAACATGTTAATTCTTATGCACAAAATTTAATTTTGGCATGGTTGTAAATTATATTGTTTCAGATCTATCCCCCCTTATGTCAGTTTTAAGCTAGTGTTATTGTACTGTCTGCTTAAACAATAGAGAAGCTCTAGACAGAACAGCAATGGTACCATGTATCATTTGGGGAGAAACCTTTGGCTTTATTTATAGATCAGTCCTTTAGATTGGGGGGAAAATCTTCTGATGGAAAATCACAATGATGTGGCAAAGAACATGTGTGCGTTTGTGTAATTGTGTGTTGGTGTGTGTGCATACTTAAGTACTGCAACACAGCAACATTCTGGATTACAAATGATAGTGTGTAAAATTTGTGAGTGTGTGTGTACCATTTGTTTTCTTTACTTTCATTTAATTCCTTTGTTTTGTGTAATCATGTTTGCAAAGTAAAAACTGATGAGTAGTACCAAGTACTGTCTCCCACCTCTTCATGACAAGAAATCCACTTGAAATCTTGAACATAATCATTATCTGCAACTCTGTGTGTGTGTGAGAGAGAGAGAGAGAGAGAGAGAGAGAGTCACACACAGTGTGTGTGTGTGTGTGTGTGAGAGAGAGAGAGAGAGAGAGTCATACAGTGTGTGTTTGTGTGTGTGTGTAGGTAGGTAGGGGAATGTTTCTGTGCTATTTTGCAGCTGAAAGAGTGACAGCTGTTAGTGTCATCAAGCACTTAGGCACTGTAATGTAACATTCTGTTGTTGTTTTTGATTGCTGTACCAGTGTAGTATTATATATATTATATATTAGCACAAAGTAATAACTTGTAAGGTGTATATATATATATTCAAGCCAGGAAATAAGCACAGTGATATATTTCTGATCAGCATCTCCAGTACAACAACACTGAAATTGTTCAGAATGTGGCCTGCAGTTCTAACGCTTCCATTGATATTATTTATTGATTTCTTTGCTGCTGTGTCTGGGCATCAGATGCTTTGGACAGGACAATGTTCAGCCCATATGTTGGTGGAATTTAGCTGTGCTTATCAAATTTACCCCACATCATGCTTTTTCTCCTTTGCCTTGCTGTCCTTGATGAATGATAGAAAACCTGTCATGGATGTGTTGAGTGACACACTAACCCGGGCCACTGACACGCTAACCTGGCCCACAGACACCAGATATATCAGATGTGGTCATCTTCATCTCTGCCAGAGATTCAGTTACATACATCCTGATATCATACTGTATGAATGAATACCTTGTTACTGTCTTAACAGCCTTTACAGTTTCATTAAATGATAACCTTGATACTGTTTGTGTGAACTGACTCGAGGCATAAGAAATAAAGAAGAGCGCACAGTCCTGAAATCTTAGAAGTAATTTTTTCATGTTTATCATATTTATGACTACCTACTCATGCCTGTGTTTCCTTTTTTATTGGTGAAAAATCTTTTTTTCTCTTTCCCTTTTTTAATATTTTTATCCATTTGTAGTATCCATAGACAAAGTTATTTGCATACATTAAAAATGAAGTTATAAATGATAGCTAGAGACAGATGAATTTTCCATTGATTCCACCAGGGGAAGAGGAATGCCCAGCTCAGAAACAGACAGGGCTTTTGATAAGGCATCTCTCTCTCCCGCTCTCTCTCTCTCTCTCTCTCTCTCTCTCTCTCTCTCTCTCTCTCTGTCTCTCTCTGTCTGTCTCTCACTTTTGTTTTAAGAGTGCCTGTAGTGTTTACTTCTTGTTTAAGACCCCCACCCCACCCCCCACGCCCCCCAAAAAAGAGAGAAAAGATTTCTAAAGAGTTTAGGGTGGCATTTGGTATGCTTGAATGCTAGGGCATTTAACAGTGAAAGTGAAGCATCCACACCCAGCCACGGAGGCCTGAGAACTGGATTCCACAGACTAGAGTAGTAGACAGCTCATGGACACGCCCTCTGGACAGCACTCTCTGACTCTGATAATGGTATATATCTGATTTTGGTTCCAGTCCAAAGGTCAGCACACCACACCCCTAACAGGCAGTGGCACACAATAGCCAGAATTGTTGGGTTCTTTTTTTTCTTTTTTTATAGTGTTTTTTTTGTTTTTTTGTTTGAATACTGTGAATGTGATGATGGTCTGGGAAACTTTATCTGTCTCTTTCCCTCCCTCCAAAGCTAACTCGCTCTTCACCGGATGAAATTTTAACTTGGGACTGATGTAACAGCGAATTCTTTTTCCCCTTGATTTTTGTAGTCTTCCCTTCAGAAACCAAACTCCTCCATCTCCTCTGTGTCATTTTTGTTTGTTTTCTTGTCCATTTCACCTCTGTCTTTTAGTCATACTCTTTGCTTTTAGGTTGGAGCCATAATTTCTGTCTCTCTCTCTCTCTCTCTCTGTGTGTGTGTGTGTGTGTGTGTGTGTGTAAGATGCTTCTCTTTCTTTTGAACTGCATTCCAGGTTTACAACTCCTGTGTTCACTTGTAGAGTGGGCTTTTTTCCAGTTTTAGATACATGGGATTGAACCTATGACCCCCAAATTGAAAGTCCAGTACTTTAACAAATTTAGCTATTGCATCTGTCATCTACAATTTTTGGGTTTTTTTGTTTGTTTGTTTGTTTTGTTTTGTTTTTGTTTTGTTTTTTGGTTATGTTCTCAAGTAGGTCTTGAAAATGGTTTGATAAACTAACAGTGTCTGACTCTCAGTTCATTTGTTCTCGTTTTGTCTCTCTCCAGTCTTGTTTGCATACATTTCATTAACAAAACTTTGGGCTTATGATGAAGGCCTGTTTCCTCTTGATTTAAGGTATTTTGTGTGTCTTTAAATTTAATACAGTACTGACCTGACTGTCTCCCTCGCAAATAGGCCAGTGGCCTTGCAGTAAATTGTTTCGGAGTTCCGTGCTCTCTTTCTCTTGTATTTTTTCACTCTCTACCTCTCTCTTTGCTCTCTTTGATGCCTTAACCCTGTTACTTTATCTCCTTTACCCTTATCATCTCCCACCCCACCCCACCCACTCTTTGGCCTGTGACTTTTTATCACAGCCTCCTAGATTTGCTGTCAGAGCCTTCATGTCTCCTGTTTGGTGCAAGATGCTCTGTCCAGAGCAGGAATGCGTAATTGAGGCGATTTATCAGCAGAGTATCAGCTGCTCCAAGTTAAGCCATGTATTTTAACATACATGTAGCATTCCCAATGTGGTGGGAATATTGCAGAGGAGTCTGAGCTCATGCATTTGTGATGAGGGGGTATGGCTGTTGCCTATCCTCTGTCGTCTGACCTCTGATGATGAGTTTGGTCTTTGGGATTGGATAGGTTGGGTTGTGTGGTGAAGGTGGTGGGAAAAAAGAGAAAGGTGTGTGTGTGTGTGACTGTGTGTGTGTTTGTATATGTGTGTGTTTCTGTGTTCAGGGGGGAGAATTGGAAAGGGGCAGGATTTGGTCTAATGAGTGTGCATTGATTCAGTGTACTTAGTCATGATAATTACCAGTTTTAGAGGAACACAGTCACTGATACATGGAAATCATCAATGTTTTGTATGGTTTCTTATTGACAGATTCTTGTGACGCCAATATTATTATTCTTTATTTACATGGGTTCAAAGTAATGTATGTAGAATGTAGTGCTTGTGATGTATTTTGTAAATATACATAGTACATACATCCTGTGACAGACAGTGACACACACATTCATAATCACAATGCCCATCATCCCCACCCCCTTCCCCCCTCTCTCTCTCTCTCTCTCTCTCTCTCTCTCTCTCTCTCACACACACACACACACACACACAGGACACTGTTGTATGTTAGACCTCATGGGCAAAATGCTACTGACGGCAACAGTTTGGCATTTGAGTTGGTGTTAACATTTGCATCTCTGCTTGTATGCTTTGCCCCAGGGGCATTCAGGATGTCATGAAGCACATGATATTTTGATATGTGTGCTCTATGTTGAAAGAAAGATTGTGTTGCACGCAGTTCCTTTTTTGGACCTATTAAAAAATCAAAAGAGCTTTTATATATTGTTTATGAAATAAGTATGCAATGGCTGTTGTTGCCTCAGTGTGTGTTTGTGTGTGTGTGAGAGAGAGAGAGAGAGAGTGTGTGTGTGTGTGTGAGTGTGTGTGTACATGTGTGTGTGTGCATTTTCTCTCAAGAAAAGTCACAGAACATTGATTTTAACAAATTTGCCTCAGATTATAAATATGATATCATTTAAGAAATGAAAGATACACACACAAAAATCTTTCTAGCCGCCGTGGCAAAGTTGGTTTTTTTTTTTGTTTGTTTTTTTTCAAATTTATATGGACCCATATTTTTACTCCCTCCTCCACTACACTTTCATTGATGGCCTGGGTTCGAGTCTTTCATATTGAGATGATAAACTGAGGTCTAGTACTTATATATATGTGTGTGTATGTATATATATATATAAATAGCATGCACCTAGCAAGGCAGCAAAGGGGTTGTCCCTGGCTAAATTTCTGTCAAATAATATGCATTGAAAGTAAAACAAATCTAGACCTTTACAGTTCCAGTTTCATGGAATCAGAAAGCTAGGAAACCACCTGATGTACGGGGGGAAAAAAACAAAACAAAAACAATGATAAAACCAGTAATGAAAACTGATATCAGATTTTTTTTTTTTTTTTTTTTTTTCTCTAAACGTTGAGAAGAAACAAATCTTGTACAATGAGCAGACTTTTATGGTCTAGATGAGAGGACTGAAATGTTACGGCCTGCATGTCCCCAATTTACAACACATACACACACAAAGAAAGAATATTGTTTGAGTTTTCCTGGTATAATTGAACGTTATGAATTGATAAAAACTCATTAAAAAAAAAAAAAAAAAAAATCCTTCAAGGAGACACCTGTAGAAGTCTGGAAAGATTTTGTGGTACAACAAATCATTGACCACACATGCCTGTGTGATCTGTTTGAACAGAGACACAGGGATCTTTTCCATGACCTGGGAGGCAAGTTCGGCACGGGGGAGGGGGCGGAGGTCATCGCGGCGGCCAACGCCTCGGAGCTGGAGAGCCTCCGGAACGAGAAGGAGAGTCAGGGGAAGGAGATGCTCATCCTGCGCCGCACGGTCGATGAGCTGGAGATCCGCATCGAGACCCAGAAACAGACACTGGCTGCGCGGGATGCCAGCATCAAGACCCTGCTGGACATGCTGCAGGTGGGGTCTTGGGTGCCGGATTATTGTTATTATTAGTATTATTATCATATTGTTGTAGTTAAAAAAAAAAAAAAGTTGTTATAGAATTGTTTGAATTGATAGTGTTATATAATTATTATTTTGTTTTATGGGGAAATGTCTGGAAGCAATTTGTCTTATGGGAAGAATGTTGTAAAAGTGTGATGATCACTGCAGAGCATTATTATAAGGAATATAATTATATATTTAAAAAAAAATTATTTATTTATTTATTTTATTGCGGTTGTGCCTATTCCTAGTATGATTAAGATTTCTCATCAACAGTGACAATCAGTGCAGAACATTAACATAATGAATCTATTTTTAAAGATTTTTTTTTCCACATTGCAGGCTTGTCTATTTATGGTACACTTAAGATTTCTCATCAGCAGAACCTGTTAACAATTTCTGTAAGCTGCGGATGGTTTTATTTATTTCTGTGGATAATTTGAAGTCGTTTACATTCTGTAGTTCACATCAAACGTTTATTGCACTGTTGTGGTCTATTTCTTGTTATTGTGGTTAGAGCTAGCCAGCACTGGATTAAGAGTTACTAAGACAAATAAACAAATGCTGCAGAGAGCAGGCATACATAATCCAAAGATGCACAATGAGTTGTTCATAACCGGATGCTGGAACAATGAGTTGTTAAGCAGTTGCTACAATTAGCAAGAGTACATAAGCAAATGCAACAAGGAGCATATGTACATATTAACGTAAGCAAATGCTGGAAGCGCCAGCTAACAGTTCAAATGTCCGGGTGTCAGATGACCAGTGTGTTGCAGGGTAGAGGGTTAACATAAGGTGTCAGGCGACTGGTGTGTTGCAGGGGAAAGGGTTAACATGTGTCAGACGACTGGTGTGTTGGAGGGGAAAGGGTTAACATGTGGTGTCAGACGACTGGTGTGTTGCAGGGGAAAGGGTTAACATGTGGTGTCAGATGACTGGTGTGTTGCAGGGGAAAGGGTTAACATGTGGTGTCAGACGACTAGTGTGTTGCAGGGGAAAGGGTTAACATGTGGTGTCAGACGACTAGTGTGTTGCAGGGGAAAGGGTTAACATGTGGTGTCAGATGACTGGTGTGTTGCAGGGGAAAGGGTTAACATGTGGTGTCAGATGACTGGTGTGTTGCAGGGGAAAGGGTTAACATGTGGTGTCAGATGACTGGTGTGTTGCAGGGTAGGGGTTGACATGTCAGGTGTTCAGAGATGCCAACTGTTGCGATGTCGCCATATTTTGTCACGCTCGATCGCAAATTGTTCCTACGTCAAAATTGTTCCGACGAGTTCTTTTTGGACTACATAGCTTTGTCACATACTCTCCTGTCATAATAACATTACCCAGATGCTCTGGACCTTTTGATCACATGGCCAGGGCAGTCACTTTGAACCTTGGTCTCATGTGATTATGCTCAGTTAATCGTGTGCGTGCTTACATTGAAACAGCATTGAGTGGACCGATCAGCTTAATCGTTTGCCTGAACAAGAGAGAACGTGGCTGAATCAAGTTGCGTCTTGGTCAAACAGCATCTTTGCCCAAGTGATTGTATGTATGCCTTTTAGATGAAATGTATGTTTGCTGATGTGGCTTGTAGTCTGAGAGTTCCTACCAAATTCAGAATGTACCAAATTCAAAATGTTCCTACCAAATTTCCTACAAACCCATGACAGGGGTTGGCATCTCATGGTGTTTTGCAGGGGAAAGGGTTAACACGTGTATGGCGTCAGACGACTGGTGTGTTGCAGGGGAAAGGGTTAAAATGAGGTGTCAGATGACTGGTGTGTTGCAGGGTAAAGGGTTAACATGTGTATGGCATCAGACGACTGGTGTGTTGCAGGGTAAAGGGTTAAAATGAGGTGTCAGATGACTGGTGTGTTGCAGGGTAAAGGGTTAACATGTGTGGGGTGTCAGACGACTGGTGTGCTGCAGGGTAAAGGGTTAACGTGTGGGGTGTCAGACCACTGGTGTGTTGCAGGGTAAAGGGTTAACGTGTGGGGTGTCAGACGACTGGTGTGTTGCAGGGTAAAGGGTTAACATGTGCGGGGTGTCAGACGACTGGTGTGTTGCAGGGTAAAGGGTTGCCGGTGAACCAGCTGGAGGATGACCGGAGAGAGATGGAGAGCCTGCAGTCCCAGGCGGCCCAAGACGCCTCCAAGATCCGACAGCTGGAGGCCGCTGTGGAGGCCAGGGACGCAGAGATCAGCAAGCTGTCTGAGGTGATCCTCCTGCTTACACACATACATGTACATGTTTTTCACAGACAGGCATGGCACATGCGTGTGTGTTTTCACAGATAGGCACAGCACATGTATTCCTGTTTAACAGGCATACTACAGCACACGTACATGTTTTCATAGACAGGTATAGCACACATGTGCATGTTTTCAAGGCACACACAGGCAAAAAATACTGACTGAACTGAACACAGCCTTATTGGGAAGTTGAGCATGTGCTCATACACACAGTTTGCTCACACATTAACTTTTTTTTTTCTTTTTCTTTTTTTTCAGTCTCTCAGATAATGGATGTGTGCACACAAGTCACTATCACAAACATGACATGTAAAAACATTGAAAATGTTCACATTTATCTGCTCAAATTATTGTGAGTGTTTTGATCTTGGAGGCATAGATTGAGTGTTGATCTTGGAGGCATATATTGAGTACACATTGTTCAGAAAGCTTGAGTGAAAAAAGCAATGTACTGGAAGAAATTATCATACCTCGACAGGGCATGCCAGTGTGTTTGTACACGTATGTGATCTTTTTGAATGTGAATGGGTATGACTATTGTATTTTGAACTTGTGCTGATTTACTATTTTAGTCCACAAATTTGAAAAAATCACTGCCTGATCATGTCATTTTACTGACTTGAATATTATCAATTTCTAGAGCGTGCCAGTGGTGATGGTGAATGTAACCATTTGGATTTTTTGTTTTTGGGTTGTTTTTTTTTTTAGCACATAGTCAGTGTTGCAGATTGTGAAATTACTCTGTTGATTGAGTTTTGCAAAGCACCGAGTGAGACAACATTTGTGTGAATACATGATTTGCAGGAGTCTGCTCGGTTGCGAAGTGGCACAGATGCTTCATCCCTTTCTGTGGACCTGTCAGCCTCATCCAGTTCCAGTCACACTCTCAATGCCATGATTGAGGCAAAGGTAATGTTTTCCACTTTGACGATCATTCATTTTTTTGTTGTTGTGGTTTTCACCTTGACGATCATTCATTTTGTGTTTTACACATTGAGGATGATTCATTTTGCACCGTTTCCCTTTGATGATGATTCATTGATTTTGTGTTGTTTTACACCTTGACAATCATTCATATTGTAATGTTTTCCTCCTTGACAGTGATTCATTTTGTGCTGTTTTTCATCTTCACAATGATTCACTTTGTAGTGTTTTCCAACTTGATGATGACTCATTTTGTACTATTTTCCAATGGCAAGTTTTTGTCCCTTCATTCTCTTGCAAGCACCAAAACGCACGCACGCACACACACATACACACACACCCACACACACACACACACACACACACACAGACCAGCACACAAGCACATGCATATATATATATATATTCACACTACAGATTTTTATTAAGGCTGCTTTCCCAAGGAAAAGTGCATTGCCACAGAGTTGCAACTTGAAACACTATCCCCAACCCCTCCAGTACTACCATCTGGCCCCTAGCAGCTCTCTCACTTTTTTTATTTTGCCGATCTTCCTAGTGAAAAGCAGTGTACCTTTAGAAGTTGATCTTATACAAGACTTTGCTGGGTATTCTGTTCTTCCTGTCATGTGCCTTTTGCTACAAGGACATCAGTGTACCGCTGAAGACAAAAGAAGGTTTCAGATTACTTTTCACGGTTTTGTGGAAAAAAGATGGCGATGAATGAGGTAGTGTTCAGGGGAGGAAAATAGTCACCTGTGTGAAACTTGAACCAAGATCAGCCCCTCAGCTGTGATGTTGACTTTCACCATACAGCATAAAACACAGTGCCAGTGCTTTGTTGATATAAGCCTACATCCAGATATCATGCTTTTTATGTTTTTCTCAACAAACCAGAAAAGTCATCTATTTTTTAAGAACTTGAAGAAGAATCAACTTCCTTGATCTTTCTATGTGTGTGGGATGGTGGTGGAATGTGTGAAAGTGTGTGACAGTGACTGAAAGGCAAAGGGAGGAGGGGCTCTGTGAACTGTTCTCTGTCTCTCTGTCACAGTCTCTCTCCATTCTGTTCATCAGGCCCTCCCTCACCCCCACACCACTACCTCCTTGAATCCCCCCCCCCCCCCAGATCCCCTTCCATGTCTTCCTCTTCCTGCACCTTGTCTGAAGTAAGATACCATGCATTGTGATGGCTGGGTATTGGAGGTCAAACAAAGTGCATGGCTGATGTTGGCACTGCCCCACTCCCCCATAATCCCCCAGCCTCACATCCCCTCACTTCTCTCTCTGTCATGTCCAATAATTCCTCTGCCTTCAGAGCTTTCTGGTGGGGTCGTAGCAGGGTCAGTGGATCCCTTGTTGACAGCTCTTTCAGCTTTGCCTTTACTGTGTGCTGGGAAAGTGCAGTGACTCTGTAAATTTGTTCACTTGCTGTTTCAATCAGTATGGAGCTGTCAGTGTGCAGTACATATTTCCCAACCTCCACCCCACCCTCTGTCAAGTCAAGTCAAAATGATCTTTATTGAGTGTGCGTGTGTGTGGGTGTGTGTGTCTGTGTGTGTGTGTGTGTGTGTGTGTGACACTGTCCCGATTCTGTCTCCTCTTTAGTCTCTTTTCTTCTCTCCTCTCTCACCCTTTTGTGTATTGTGTGCATTTTCTCTCCACCCCCTGCCCCCCCCCCCCCCCCAGCCCCCCACACACACACCAGCCCACCACTCCACCCTCTCCACTTACTTTCTCCTTCTCTGGATTGATTTTTCTCTTTATATATATATATATATATATATATATATATATATACTCTCTCTCTTTTTTTTCTCTTTTTTTAACAAATACGTGAAAATCAGGAAAAAGTAAAGTGTTATTTTTAGAATCATGGATCTGCCACATCTGCCTTTTCACAAGGTCTTCTGCAAAGTTTTGTAAACTTCTCCAGCTTGAAAGCAAAGACCAAAGTCTGCAAAGTGGGTTTTTGAGTGGTTTGGTCTGAAGGAAATGCAGCTGTCGCTTCACACACACACAAGCACGCGCACACACAAACAGACAAACACGCGCACACACACACACACACACACACATTTCGCATGCATGCACGCACGCACACACACACACACACACACACACACACAGAAAGACGCCAGCTCTTAGGCAGTTTTACTGGGGGGTGTGGTGACTGGTCTGAAGCTGGCTGAAAACAAATGACAAATATGATTAAACAATATGTGGATGGACTCCAGTCTGTTGTGGTCAGTAACTTTCTCCGCAGAGTGGCCTTTGATTAGTGTCACTAAGACAGACTGTAGATGCCGGAGAAAGCAGATGTTTTGACCAAGCTGCGTCTTTTGTCTGGTGCAACTAAAAGGGAACCAAACCCACAAAAGTACAGTTCACAAAATGTGTAACTAAAAGCTGACAGTACCCACAAGAAAACAGTTAAACAAAGTGTGCAGCTAAAAGCGAACAGCGCTCACAAAAGCATAGTTCGGTTTACAAAATATGTTATCTTTCATCCCTGTGTGTTAATGAGTTCTAAAATCAATACAGATGGGTAAAGAGTATACCTGGTACTTCCCAATGTCTGAGTCACATGATCTCATGGGAAGACAAGGTATTAAACAGACTGGATAGTTATTACTGAAAAAAAACAACAACTAAAAATGATGATGATGATGATAATAAACTGAAAGCTTACATAGCGCAGTATGCCCATCTGAGATGGGGCTTACTGCGGTTTACTAATATGCGAATTTAAGAATAAGTGACATAAAAGTATGCACAAATAAATCAACGCAGGCAGTATGTCACTTATTCTTAAATTTGTAAAGTGTGATGAGCCCCATCTGAGAAGGGGGTACTGCATTATAATTTATATGAATTATGTCTTCATTTGATTTAATTATGTCATTTATTATTATAATTTGTGTGGGTTTTTTTTTTCATACTTTCAACTCTGTATGGAGACTTGAATCCACTTGTATCTCACCTGTTAGGGCTTGACAGGGTAATGATAGTGGTGATAATGATTGTACAGGATGCCAGAATTGCTGCCTTGGAGAGAGAAGTGCAATCGCTAGAAGACAAACTTCTCAAATCCAAGGAAGAACTGACAATGGATGACAGACGTGACCTGTCCAAAGATAGCCCGGGGGTCAAGGACAGACAGCAGCGCTTGGAGGTAAGTTGTGTGCTGCAAATTTTTTTCTTTTTTGTCTCTTGCTGTCTGTGTTTTTTTCCTTTTCTCTGTTATTTCTTTTTTTTTTTTTCTTTCTCTATTTTCTGGTCCATTCACCTATATTTTTTCCAGAAAGGCTGTGATAATTTTTGCCTTTTTCTTGACCTCATAATTGGGCACTCTTGCTGTGTTGTGTGGGTTTTTTCTTTTTTTTTCTTTTTTTTCTTTTTTGCACCTATGATGTGTGAGGTTTCATTCAACAATTTTGGGTTTTTTGGGTTTTTTTTTCACGTCTGTTACTGTGTTAGTATCAATATATTTTTTTATTCTGTTATGCATACTTAACGTTTATGGTTAGGTTCAGAGCCAGTGGGGACAGAAACAAAGGCACTGAGGTGAGAGATGTGTGTATGCAGTGAGATCGCGCTGGCACGCACATGAAGATCAAGAAGAAAAAAAATTGCATTGTGTAGCTGCAGAGCCTGAAGGATGAGATGGGGCGCAAGGAGAGGGAGTACGCCAGCCTTCAGCTGCAGGCGGAGACTCTGAAGCGTCAGCACGAGGAGACCCTGCACCACGTCACCGTCCTCAAGGAACAGCTGGCTGCCAAGGAGAAACAGACCACCATGCTGCAGGCAGATGTACGTCTCTGTGTGGGGAGGTTGGTGGGGGTAGGGGGGATGTTTTGTGTGGGTGGGGTGGGGGAAGTTGGATGTGTGTGTGTGTGCGTGTGTGGGTGTGTCTATGTGTGAGGGGGGTGGGGGGGGTTGTGGATGTGTGTGGGGAGGAAGGGTAGAGGGTTGTGAGTGTATGTGTGTGGGAGGGTGTGTTTGCGTGGGGGGGGGTTGTGAGTGTGTGTGTGTGTGTTTGAGGGGGTGTTCGTGTGGGTTTGTGGGAGGGGGTGTTTGTGGGTGTGTGTGTGTGGGGGGGGGTGTATGTGTATGGGGGAGTGTGGAGGGTAATTGTGTGTTCATGTGTGGGGGTTGTGAATTTGTGTGTGTGTGTGGGAGGAGGTGTTTGTGTATGTGTCTGAGGGGGTGTTTTGCGTATGTGGATGGGGGTGGATGTGAGGGCTTGTGTGTGTGTGGGTGTGAGTAGGGGTGGTGGTTGTGTGGGGGCCTGGGGGGGTTGGGGGAGTTGTCAGTGTATGTGTAGGAAGGGGGGCAGATTGTGAGTGTGTGTGGGGGGGGGAGGGTGTACAAGTGTGTTTGTGCGTGTTTGTGTGAATGTGTTTGTGTATGTGTATATGCTTGCACATATTTGTGTGTGTGTGTGTGTGTGTAAGAGGAGAAGTGGGGGAAGGGGTGGGGTGATGGAGAAACCTGTGGTTAGAAATTTTACGGATTCTTTTCACATATTTATTTTTATTGTCATCAAAATTTGTTTCTAATGAGGTATACACATGCGCATACTTCAATGTTATGATAATGGACATGTGTACATGTGTGTGTGTAAAGATGAACTTCTACGTAAGAATAAAATTGCTAACAATCCACTTTCCTTACGTAAAAAAAAGAAAAAAAGAAAAAAAAGAAAACCGGAATTTCATCATGTAGACTTTGGTGATGTTATAGATTTATTCTGTTATTCCTTTAACAGAGGCACCTACAATTTTCAGGGTTTTATACAAGATGTTAAAGACACAATGTGGTTGCTATGTTTCAGATCGAGGGTCTTCAGGAGCGTTTGAAGAACAAGGATGGGACGATAGAGCGCAAGAGCAAGGAATCCCAGGCTGTGGCCTCCGACAAACGACGGCTGGAGACGGAGGTGGCGGAGCTGAAGGATCAGCTGGACACCAAGGAGAGAAAGATAACTGTACTCCAGAGAAAGGTCAGACAGAGTTCATTGTCCCTGTGCAAGTGCAGAAATTTACTGTTTGACTCATGCAGAGCTCCCATCCCACTTTCAGTTAGAACAAAGTGTTAAGATTCATTTAGTCTACTGATTGATAGTTGGAAAGAAAGAAAGATGTTTTTCTTTCTTCTGTGCTTTATTCAGAGAGGTTGGTAGGGATAGCTGTGTCATTTGGACTTTGTGCGTTTAAAGAACAAATACCATATCCCAATGTTTTTGGTAAATTCTTGTAAATAATGTAAAAAGTTATATATTGTACTGCTGTGTGTTTAAAGAACAAATACCATATCCCAGTGTTTTTGGTAAATTTTTGTAAATAATGTAAAAAGTTATATATTGTACTGCTGTGTGTTTAAAGAACAAATACCATATCCCAGTGTTTTTGGTAAATTCTTGTAAATAATGTAAAAAGTTGTATATTGTACTGCATCGTTTTCTTGTTGTTGGTTGTTTTGTTGTTTTTTTTTAGATTATTCAGGTAGCATGGTATTCAATTTCATTAGTGTATTGTCTGTATCACCAAATTAATCAACATATTCTTGTTTGTCTTAGCGTTCGGAGAGTGTATGTTTAAAATTTACCGGGTGTTCAAATTGCTGTGTGGGTGGTCAGGTGGAGACGCAGGAGGACCTGATCAAGGAGAAGGAGGAGACGCTTTCGCAGGTGAAGGCCCGTCAGATGTTCACCGACTCCACAGACAGCGCTGTGTCCAGTTTGGAGGAGTCCATCACCGAGAAGGACCGTCAGATCGAGAGGTGAGTGCACTCCTTGTCTCCCCTTATTTTTTTTTTTTTTTTGCTGCCCTGTCATCTGCACCGTCTCAGTGGCATTGCTCCCACGCCACTCATTCTGAGTCCCCCAAACACAGCCACACCCGAGTTCATCTGTCATACTCCCAGTGTCGGCAGTGCACAGGGAACCATTGATGTTAGGTTGCTAGGAGGCCACACACCAGAGGAGACCCTGCACTGCTGCTGAGTCACTTTGGTGGTGTTCAGTGGTGCCTGTATATGTCTCCCCTTTCTGTTTTTTGCTCCCACATGGATGAGGGCAGCATGTAAGAAAAGCTTCATTGGCTTAATTTTAACCCTGGGCTGGGTTGCATGGGGTGATCTTTGCAGCGCTTGTTTGCTTAGAGTTAAGAATGTTCATAAGTATACGTAGTTTACCATGGAGTTAGGAACATTCTTAATGACAAGTAAACTTAGTGCTGCAAAGTTCGCTCATGCAATCCACCCTTGGTTAATAAAGATTTTGCCTTGTTTTGTCTTGTGGTCAGCCCTGAAATTACACCTATGCAGTCGGTTGGCCGGGCTTTCGACAGCGTGATTTGGTTTGGTGTCTTCGGGTGGTGGCAGATCTGTTTAGTACTTCACCAGAACTAGTTTGTTGGGTGAGAAGTATCTGTGTAAATTCTACCAGAGGAAGTCATCAGATATTTTTTAGTTTCTTTTTTTTAGGTGGTGGGTTGTTTTTTTGTTGTTGTTTTTTTAATGGCCAGATTTCCTCACAGGACATTGTGTGAAAGGGTAATGAAATATAAGCTTGCTGTTGATTTAGAACGTGTTGAGTTTGAACGATTTAAATGAATGTTTCATGTCCAGAAAGTGTATTTCCATGATTTGACATTGATGAAACCTGGCTGTTGTATTGTTCACACTTTTGTGTTTGTTCCTTCGTTGATGATGATGTTGTTGTTTATCTTACCAGTTTGTACACTTACCATATTTCTGTTTTATCTGTGTCAGAATGAAAGAGGTTATCTTAGAGAGAATCCAGCAACTTGGAAGGTACCTTACCGTCTGATGTCCAATCAATGCCTAACAGTTTTAACAGCAGAAAGGACCACGTACATATTTCTTTTGTTTTATTTCACCTTGCCAAGCCACCTGCAGTGCCCAGTGATGGCTTAAAAACCAGACCGAAACATAAATAGATAATGTACAAAACTGTATTCCATTTTATTGTGGTAATGGTAATGGGTAATTGTGAATATATCTTTGCATAATTATGTTTGTGTATGGGTTCATTAAACTTTGTACTTTCTGGCTTCTTGTTCGCAAAGTTGTTCTGTGTGAGTGTGACTAAAGCTTTTTGTTTAGCACACTTTAACTGTCCGATCACTTATTCAGTTTTCTATTCTGTTTTTTTTTTGGTTTTTTTAATAATTTATTTTAACACAGTACAGTTGCACAAAGCTACCCTCTGTGACCCATGATTTTGTTGCTTGTTGTGTCATAATGTAGCTCAACAAAAAAGGTATCTAGTGGTAAAAACATGCGAGTTAGAAGTGGGAGTTATGTTTGGATGTTAAATCTTAGGGAGGGAATGAAGAGGAAAAAAACAGACAGTGTTCACTGCACAGTGTACATTTTCTTGATGTATTTGTTCAGTCACTGTTTATTGGCTGGTTTGCTGTTTTTTTGTGCACCTGTAAAGATCACATGTGTCTGTCCCAAGTCTGTTTTACTGGGATGCTTCTGTTTTAAGGCATTTATTGGAGTCAGACTGTTTTGCTTTCCTTGCATGGCAGAACAGATTTCTTTGCTTTGGCGAGTGTGCGTTTGTGCATGCATTCTATGCCTTATGTTCATATGTGTGTGCCTGCAAACAAGACGTGCATACACATAGACATCTTTGCTTTTTTATTTCTCAGTATTTGGCTTTGTCACTTGCACACACTCGGGCAAGAATGCATATATCTGCACATACACACACACATGTGCTCAGACATACACACAGAGAGACTTAAAGACAAGTATGCGCGCGCGCGCACACACACACACACATACACACACACACACACACACACAGTCACAGTCACAGTCACTGACAAAGACACGTGTGCACAAATACAAACTCTTATATGAACTTACATATATATATATTGCCAAACTAGTTGTCACATCACTGACATGTAACAATATAAACTCATTTGTGTGAATCATTTGGCAGTGTTTTGTGAGAATTATTTCCCCTCTGTAATTGTCTCAGGACTTGAACACAAGAGCTATCAGCTTTCAGTTTTTAACATGTGAGAAACTAATAAGAATTTTCACTTATACCAGTACATTACTTTGGTGTGAGCAAGAGTGAAAGTGTGTGTGTGTATGTTTGTGTGTGTGTGTGTGTGTGTGTGTGTGTGTGTGTGTGTGTGTGTGCAATGCTGTAAGATGAATAGTGTAATTTTATCCCAACATTGTCACATTTTTCAGATTGAGTACATGTATGTTTTTAGCAGGATATTAATCCACTTAAGGTTTTAGCTCTGTTTTCCACATTTACCTTATTATCCAGTGATCAGGTTACCCTGTGTGTGTGTGTGTGTTTGTGTGTGTTTGTATATATGTGTGTGTGAGAGAGAGAGGGGAGGCGTTTGGAGGGTGTGTAGACTTCTTCTTTTGCTTAATGGGAAGAGCTTTAGTTACTTTATTGAAACTTTTATAATTTGGTTCTCTGTGGTTCTCTGCCTTTGGTTTAAGTCAACAAACTGCTCTCTGAAGTCTGTTCTTTATATTTTCCACATTGCAGATGCTGTTCTTTTATTATGTGACAGTGTTTGATTCCTCCCATTTGATTTGATGAATCATGATTAATCCTAATCCTAGTCATTTGGAATGTTAGTGGGATTGGATTGGATGTGACCCAAAGGATTTTTAAAAAAAATCATAACTCCAGTCAAAATAAGAAGTGATTATTGGGCTGGTTTATTCTGTCCTTCATCACATTTGTTTGTAACATCTTGTGGCTAACTCCTGCGCAGTCGGGTGAATTTCATTGGTGTGTGGTTTGCAGTGAGACCAGACTGTGCAGAACTGCCTGCAGTAAAGAATCTGGTGTTGACAGTGTTTTAGCTAAATGATGCATCTTTTGACTTGGTATCTTGGCAGATGTGGGTTTTGCGTTGCGGTGAATCCTCTCTTTGCACAGACTCGATTAGACTGTACCGTCAAAACTTTATTGATAGTCAGAGAAGAGTTCTTTTGAAATTAGTATTTGTCCAATGTCAGCATTGCCTGTGCACTTTCTATTTGATTAGGTGTCTTTAATTGAAACTTTCACATTGTGAGAGTTTGTTTTGATTAAAAAAGCTTTGCTTTGTGTTTGTGGTACTCTTTTTTGCCCATCTCGGTTTGTTAATTTATGCATGAATTGTAACGAAATAGATAGTAAAGGGAAGCACGTATCTGTGTGTACATGCATTTGTGTGTGGTGATATGTTTCTTGGCTACCAGTTTGTATAATGTGACCGAAGGCTGGAAGCTTACCGTTATGAAAAATGTCAGTGATATATCTTGCTATCGCAGTTAAATCTTCTACAAGTGAAGCAGTCGCTCAGGTAATCCTATTTTAAGGAAGGGGGTGCGGGGAGGAAGTGGGTGGGAAGGAAGGCCAAGAGAGAGGGTTCATACCTTGGTCACTTTGATGTGCTCAACTGCAGTCAGTAAAACTCGCAATTGAAAATAAAAACAATGCAATACGAAACTTCCTTTTGTCATAACAGAACAGAAACAGCTTTATTTTATTATAAAACTTGCTTTTGTGCAGAAGAGTATTTTCCTGTTAGTCGGAGTTGATGGGACATTATGTTCTCAAATAAGGTTTGTGTGTGTGTGTGTGTGTGTGCGGTCAGTGTTGATAGTGTAGTGATGTGTGTTTGGCACTCTACTCGGGGGGCCAACAGACACATTTGCTTGCGGTTTTATTTATGAAATGATTTATCCATCCATTTCTTTTAATCGTATTGTTTTACTTTTTTGTATCAACATATTTTTATGTGTGAAATTCCCAGGGAGAGCGCCAACCTTTTTTTTCTTCTCTTTTTTGTGCGTGTTCTGCCTGCAAGTATATGTGTTTTTCTGTCAAAATTGGATTTCTCTACAGAGTTTTGCCAGGGACAAGTTTTTTGTTGCCATGGATTCTTTTGTGTGCGCAAAGCGCATGCTGCACATGAGACCTCGGTTATTGTTATATCTGAAAGAATACCATCCAGACCACCACTCCAGGTCTAGTGGAGGGGTGAGAAAATTCTAGCGAGAGTGGGATTTGAACCTGTGCGCTCAGATTCGCTTACTTCCTGGGCAGATGCACACCATTAGGCACTCCAGATGAAGATAACAAACTATAATGTATTGTGTCGTATTGCTCTTTTTTTTGTCAAAATAGATTTCTCTGTTTGAAATTGGGGTCGCTACACTGAGAGCGCCACCCATGTTTTTTCTCTTTTTTTCTGCTTTCAGTTTATTTGTTTTCCTATTGAAGTGGATTTTGCTACAGAATTTTGCCAGGAACAAACCATTTGTTGCCGCAGGTTCTTTTACATGGGCTAAGTGCATGATACACACGGGAATTCGTTTGTTGTCTAATCCGAAAGATTAGCATCCAGATTACCACTCAATGTCTGGTGAAGGGGGAGAAAATACTGGGATTCGAACCTGTGTGCTCAGATTATCTCACTTCCAAGGCAGGCACACACGACTAGGCTGCCACTCCAGGTGGAGATCAGAAAGTATAGTGTATTGTTGTATCCTGTGTTGTGCAGACTGCGGGAGATGCGGGAACAGTCTGACCGAGATCACCAGGAAGAGCTGGACCTGTACGTCAAGACCAACCAGGACCTGAAGACTCAGATGGAGGCCATGCATTTCGAACTGACTGCCAAACAGGTGGGGATGTGTGGAGGGAGTTTTGAAGGGAGGGTGTGTGTGAGTGGGGAGGGGCGGGGGTCTGCTGTGGCTTGATCGTTTTGTGAAATGACCTGTTTTTCCATACCGTGTTCTGTTGCTGTGAAGTTTCCATTTCAAGATGGTGTCAAGGTGTGCTTATTGATCCATTTATGCTAATCCACATCTGCTGTTTTAAAAAAAAAAAAAAAAGCAAAGCAGAAAAACAACAGATGCCTGACCTTCGAATGAAACCAATCCGGCTTTGCTTTGAAAATGTGGAAAACTGTATTTTAAACTGTCAGAAGGACACTTGGCAACAGTTTGTTTTACAATGTTCAAACCAATCGGTGTCTACTGTTGGTGTGTTTGTAAGAGACCTGACAACAAGGCATCTGACATTTTTTGTAAAAAGTCCAAAAACAGTCCCAACATTGAAATAATGATAATAATGATTATAGATAGTACGTATAAGCCCCTATACACGCAAGCATGCGCACACACATGCTCTTGCATTCGCGCTCACGCACACACAAACACCCACCTGCTTGGCAGATAATCCAGGAACATTTTGCAGATTACTTTTCCTATACCAGTACATTGACCAGAAGGCTAGGGTTGCAGGTTTAGTTTTGAACGCCTTGTTATGTTAGTTGTGTCACCATGATATATCTGTGTTTGCAATGTGTGTAGTGTTAGTGGAGTGTTTTTAAGTGAATATGGAATGAAATGTTATTAGAAATCTGTCATTGGTCTGGATAGATAAAATGATTGTGTGGATAGGAAATGGATAGATAAAGTGACTGTTGTGTGGATGGGTAATGGTAGAGAAATGAACCATTGTTCGCCTTTCCTCTCATGGATAAAGGAAGAGTAACTATAGAGAATTGAACAAGGTTCGTAGGGTCCTTTCAAGTCCTTTTAAGTCCTTAGGAATTGGATTTTGGTCAAAAGGCCTTTTAAGTGCTTTGATTCAGCAAGTTGGTCCTTTTAACTCATCAGGAGGTCCTTTTAATTTTTGAAAGGTACTGTTAAGTCCTGTTTTATGAAGAGAAAGAGACTTGAGAACGAAACTGAAACACCTTCGACACCAAAACCGCAAGTTGCAAAGCGCGTTGAAAGATGCTGACGCGATCGTCTGAAACTCAGTACTTACTGTAGGAGGATACAGCCTATAGGCCTAGGCCCTAACAGTAGTGCGCTTTCTGCTTGGTGGCAGACGCGAAGCGTAGTACAGTGGCTGTGAGTCACGCCTGCTGCTGCTGCTTTGCTTAGGCCTAGCCTACAGTGACGTGAATTGCAAAGACTAAATACGACAGTCAAATGGGATTAGCTGTTCTTCCGTTTATGAGAGGTAAGTGTCTGCTGTTCTGCATGTCAAATAGATTGGGGTGTACTGTAAAGTCATGTCGGCAAAGGTCCTTTTAAACTGATTTGAGGTCCTTATAAAGTCCTTTAAAGGTCCTTTTTTGGCTTCATGCCCACCACCTGGGAACCCTGATTGAACCATCGACTCCTTTCTCCACATGTCAGACGGAGCTGTGTGAGCTGAGAGAGGAAGCCGCAGAACTGAGGGCCCAGAAGTTCCAGGCTGACGCCAAGATGAGACAACTGGAGGCTGCTGCACAGGAGTCCACCACGCAGTCTGTAAGAGGACTGGTTTCCTTCGTCTTCTGTCACTTTGATGATGGTGTTGTGGACTGCTGTGAAGTAGGATGTTGGATGGGTGGAGGGTGTCAGAGTTCAGAGGGTTGTGGCTCATCCTGATTTCCCTTCTCTCAAACTCCTGTCTTTTTCCCTTCATCTCCCTCTCTCTCTCTCTCTCTCTCTCTCTCTCTCTCTCTCTCATGCCTATACATGTTATGTACATTTATGTCCTTGTCATTTTCTTTAAAATACATTCAAACATTTGACTCTCCCTCTCTGTCTCTGAGTTGGTCTCTCTTTCTCTTTCCCTTTCTCTTTCCCTTTCTCTCTCTCTCTCTCTCTCTCTCTCTCTCTCTCTTTTGTTTCATCTAAATCATTCTCTCTCTCACTCTCTCTATCTCTGTCTGTCTAGGTCTGTGTCTGTATGTCTGTCTGTCTGTCTCTCTCTCTCTCTCTCTCTCTCTCTCCTCACCCTTCTCTCTCTCTCCTGTTTCATCTAAATCATCCCTAAACAGCAAATTCTCTCTCTCTCTCTCTCCCTCTCCCTCTCTCTCTCTCTCTGCCTATCCCCACCTATTTCTCTTGCTTCCTCTCTTTCTTCCTAACTCAGTTTTCTTGGATTTTCTTTTCTTGTACTTTTTTTTTTTTAAACTTGATTTTGTACCTCAGTGCTGGGTGAAAAAACAAAAACAAACAACAACATGATTGTTGTTATCATGCTAATCTCAGTACCCTTAGGAAAAACAAAACTTCATTTTTCTTTTCGTTTCGCTTCTCACCTCCCTACATCCTGCGCATTTCCGCAGAGCAAAGAGGTGGCTACAGCCGAGATGCAGACAGACCCAGTGCAGGACTCGGACCTGTGGACCTCTGCAGGGGACCCCAGCAGCATGGCCGAGGGGCCACAGGTGAACGGGGGGGAGGAGGACGGAGGAGAGGCCCCGGCCCCCAACCTGCTGGAGGAGCTGCAGAAGAAGGTGTCTGAGCTGGAGGAGGACAAGAAGGAGAAGGAAGCCCAGATCACCGACATGCAGGAGTAAGGGCTTGATTGACGCTTGGGGTGAAAGAGGAAAAAAAAGCAGGCGGGCTGGGGAACTCTTAGCAGCGGATCCGCTGTTTTCAGCGGAAGAGTGGTTTTATTGCAGAGGGAAAAAATAAAATGAATTTTTTCAGTGGACTGTCAGTGGATCCACTATTTTCAGCGGAAGAGCAGATGATTTTAGAGGAAAAAATAATATAAATTTTTTCAGTGGACTGTCAGTGGTTACACTATTTTCAGAGGAAGAGCAGTTGATTTCAGAGGAATGAAATAAAATAAAATTTTTACGTGGACTCTCAGCAGATATGCTGTTTTCAGCAGAAAAGCAGTTGATTTCAGTCCAGTCCGTTTCAAGCCAGGTTCAGTTTTTCGTTTTGAGCTGGGTTCAGTTTTTCATCTATACAGTGACGTTACTTTTGCTTTAATCGCCATCTTGTAATTTTCAAACGGCAAGCATGTCTTGAGTGGTGAATCGTGGCCACGTATTTTTGTAACGAAGAAAGCATTGCAGATAAGTGGGGATGGGAATGGTTGTCACAAACTGTTGAAGTAGGAGAGGAAGAGGACCGCCCTGTTTTTTTCTTGGGGGTCCAAGAAGAAACTGTGAATTATTGTTTTAGCTTTCATGAGAGGCCCCCCAAACCTCTTAAGAATCACTGATTTCCGTTTTCGGGGCTTTGCCTCCATGCACCCCACCAGGGGCATCAGGCAGCCCCAGGACTCCAGCCGATTTTCTGAGGAAACTCACCTGGAGAATTCCACAGCCTGTAAAAGGTTAAAAGGTCCCACAGCCTTTTATGGGCCCTGACAGCAGTGCATTCATATCCACTGTGTAGGGCTGGGCATAGGTAGGCAGGGAGGCCCAGTCCTCTCCTTGTGCTGTTGTAACCTTCCCCAAGCCAGGTACCCATACACCTGGGTGGGGTGAGGAAAATCTGAGTGATGTGCCTTTCTGATGGACACAACTCTGTGCCAAAAGAGGGGATCGAACCCGTACCACTGGATCACAAACACATCACCTTACTGATCTTTTACCATGGCACCTCCCTGTGTGAAAGGAGGGACACACCTTACTGATCTTTTACCATGGCACCTCCCTGTGTGAAAGGAGGGACACACCTTACTGATTTTTTACCATGACACCTCCCTGTGTGAAAGGAGGGAAACACCTTACTGATTTTTTACCATGGCACCTCCCTGTGTGAAAGGAGGGAAACACCTTTCTGATTTTTTTACCAAGGCACCTCCCTGTGTGAAAGGAGGGAAACACCTTACTGATTTTTAACCAAGGCACCTCCCTGTGTGAAAGGAGGGAAACACCTTACTGATTTTTTACAGTGGCACCTCCCTGTGTGAAAGGAGGGAAACACCTTACTGATTTTTTTACCAAGGCACCTCCCTGTGTGAAAGGAGGGAAACACCTTAATGATTTTTTACCAAGGCACCTCCCTGTGTGAAAGGAGGGAAACACCTTACTGATTTTTTACCATGACACCTCCCTGTGTGAAAGGAGGGAAACACCTTACTGATTTTTTTACCAAGGCACCTCCCTGTGTGAAAGGAGGGAAACACCTTACTGATTTTTTACCATGGCACCTCCCTGTGTGAAAGGAGGGACACACCTTACTGATTTTTTACCATGACACCTCCCTGTGTGAAAGGAGGGACACACCTTACTGATTTTTTACAGTGGCACCTCCCTGTGTGAAAGGAGGGAAACACCTTACTGATTTTTTACAGTGGCACCTCCCTGTGTGAAAGGAGGGAAACACCTTACTGATTTTTTTACCAAGGCACCTCCCTGTGTGAAAGGAGGGACACACCTTACTGATTTTTTACAGTGGCACCTCCCTGTGTGAAAGGAGGGAAACACCTTACTGATTTTTTACAGTGGCACCTCCCTGTGTGAAAGGAGGGAAACACCTTACTGATTTTTTTACCAAGGCACCTCCCTGTGTGAAAGGAGGGAAACACCTTACTGATTTTTTACCATGGCACCTCCCTGTGTGAAAGGAGGGAAACACCTTACTGATTTTTTACCATGGCACCTCCCTGTGTGAAAGGAGGGACACACCTTACTGATTTTTTACCATGGCACCTCCCTGTGTGAAAGGAGGGAAACACCTTACTGATTTTTTACCATGGCACCTCCCTGTGTGAAAGGAGGGAAACAATGATAATAATAATGATACTTCTTCTGCATTTGTGGGCTGCTGCTCCCAAGGTCACTCACATACTTGCATGAGTGGGTTTTTACGTGCATGGCTATTTTTTACCCTGCTGTGTAGGCCGTGATACTTGGGGGTTTTCGTGGGTGTGGAGGCTTGGTATGTTCTTGTTTCTATGATCCACCGGATGCTGACATGGATTACAGAATCGTAAGTGTGTGTATTGATTTTCTGCGTGCATGCTTACACAAAGGGGCTTCAGGCACATGCCAGTCTGCACATACACTGACATGGGAAACCACCCAAAGCACCAAAACGGTTGGATCAAATAATAATGCTAATATTGTGGTACTCATACAGCACAATCTCACCATATATTGGGAAAGGG
This sequence comes from Babylonia areolata, assembly GCF_041734735.1. Classification (NCBI taxonomy): domain Eukaryota; kingdom Metazoa; phylum Mollusca; class Gastropoda; order Neogastropoda; family Buccinidae; genus Babylonia; species Babylonia areolata. Next base: position 26,754,234 of record NC_134900.1, read on the forward strand.
CAGATCACAGAGATGGAAGAGTAAGGCTTGAAGGTTTTAGCGAAAGGAGGGAAAGAATGATGTGTGGTATTTGTGTGGCACAAACTCCTCGTACAGTAGAGAAGGGCAATCAGGAGGATGCAAGGAATCAGGCTTGTAGTGAAAGGAGGAAAATAATACTTAACACATCGCTCAGAGGTAAGATGGATAAAGGAGGATCCAGTGGATCTTGTTACATGGCCATACCAAAGTAGAGTTAGTTGGCTGCTATTGCTGGCTACTGATGATGTTGTTACATGCTCATTTGAACTGGATGAGTGTATTGGATTTGGTTTGTCTTTGTGTGTTGACTGTGGATCATGATAACACTTTAAATTGTGTGTGTGTGTGTGTACATATTTTTTGTGTTTGCATGTGTGTGTGGCGCTTGTGTGTTTGTGTGTGTATGATGCCCATTTGATCCCCCTCCCCCTCATTTACTGAGTGATAACACTCAAATATATTAAAAAAAAATCAATACTGTAACAAAATGTCTTCAATCACCAGTATTTGTATCGGGACATTGAACAAAATTCATCATCATGTGTAAGGTGTGTGTCTGTGTGTGATTGTGTCTGTGTGAGAATGAGTTTGTGTGTATTTGTGTGTGTGTGCGTATGTTTTTGTGAGTGTGTGTGTGTGTGTGTGTGATTGTGCATGTATACATGTATGTGTGTGTGTGTGTTGCAGTGTGATCAAGGAGTACCGGCAGAAGGTGGGCACCCTGAAACGTAACCAGCAGACGGAGAAGAAGAAGAACGCACAGCTCCTGGAGGAGGCACGAAAACGAGAAGACTCCTTCACCGACGACGCCTCGCAGCTGTCTGTACGTGTCTTGTGTTTCCGTGGGCATCAGTTGTCTGGGTTGAAAATCTCAGGAGAGTGTGTGTGTGTGTGTGTGTGTGTGTGAGAGAGAGAGGGTTTGTGTGTGTGAGAGAGAGAGAGAGAGTGTGTGTTTGGGTGTGAGAGAGAGAATGTGTTTGGGTGAGAGAGAGAGAGAGAGAGATTGTGTGTGAAAGAGTATGTGTGTATGTGAGAGTGTGTGTTCATGAATGTATATCTGTGTGTGTATGTGAGAGTGTGTGAGTGTGAGTGTTTGTGAATGTATGTGTGTGTTTGTGTAAATGTGTGTTGTGTTGATTTTTAGAACGGTGAGGAAAGTGTAATTTGCTTGTTGATGTTGAAAAAGAGACAAACTGAGAGAGAGAGAGAGAGAGAGAAATGGTGAGCATTGAAGAGAAAGTTGCACTATTGTCTGCAACCAACTAAGCAAGTCCAAGTCAACATAACTGAACAAGTAAGAATTCTGATACATCGCTTACTGTTTAAATTATTAAGTAAGCAAAACTATCAGCTGTAGCACCTCCTCATCCCACACCTCTTAGATATGGTAAATTTCATATTTATAATCTCACTCCAAATGATTATGGACAAAATGTAGCAACATTCGAATGAGACGATAAACCAAAGTCCCATGTGCAGCATGCACTTAGCACACGTAAAAGAACCCATGGCAACAAAAGGGTTGTTCCTGGCAAAATTCTGTAGAAAAATCAACTTCAGTAGGAAAAAATAAAACTGCACGCAGGAAAAAATACTAAAAAAAAAAAAAAAAAAAAAAAAAAAAATGGTGGCGCACTTTATAGAGCAGCCTGAATTTCACACAGAGAAATCTGTTGTGGTAAAAAGAAACACAAAATACAAAGTAGAAAAAAACCAAAAAACTTGAGCTGCATATCTGTATTGGATTTTCACCAAAGTCGAAGGGATGTAATCCATCCTGGAGCTTAGTAGAGAACATCGCACATCAAACTTGCTTGCTTCCCTTGATGCAGGCCATTGATGATAATTGGCTAGAAACAGTGGATATGAATTCACCCCTACAACCATAAAAGGCCTTGTGACCGTTAATCTTTTATCATGTACATTACAGACAACCATAGAGCAGAATGAACAAACGTTGTTAACCTTTTATCATGTACATATAGACAGCCATAGAGCAGAATGAACGAACACTGTTAACCTTTTATCATGTACATTACAGACAACCATAGAGCAGAAGAACGAACGCTGTTGACCTTTTATCATGTACATTACAGACAACCACAGAACAGAATGAACAAACACTGTTAACCTTTCATCATGTACATTACAACCACAGAGCAGAAGAACGAACGCTGTTAACCTTTTATGTGTACATTACAGACAACCATAGAGCAGAAGAACGAACGCTGTTAACCTTTTATCATGTACATATAGACAACCATAGAGCAGAAGAACGAACGCTGTTGACCTTTTATCATGTACATTACAGACAACTGTAGAGTAGAATGAACGAATGCTGTTAACCTTTTATCATGTACATACAGACAACCTCATAGAGCAGAGCGAACGAACGCTGTTAACCTTTTATCATCTACATATAGACAACCTCATAGAGCAGAGCGAACGAATGCTGTTAACCTTTTATCATGTACATTACAGACAACCATAGAGCAGAAGAACGAACGGATAGAAGAATTGGAGGAAGCCCTGAGGGAGAGTGTACGCATCACTGCACAACGAGAGATGGACATGGTGGAATTACAGTCCCAGATTGATTCTTCCAAGTCAGCTGTGAGTACATGTGTATTTTAATGATTATGTAGATTGTGAAAACTGGTAATTATGTGAGATTTGAATAATCATTTGGATTGTGAAAACAGGGCATATCCATCAACAAAACCTGTGTGACAGGTTTTGGTAGTAATTTGTAAGCCATGAGGATATTTTGGTTGTGAAAACTGGGTATTTCCTTTACCATAACCTGTGTTGCAAACCTAGATAATAATTAGTCACTTCTGAATACATTTGTGTTTGAATATTTGGATTGTGTAAACTGGGTATTTCCCTTATCATAACATGTATGGCCAGGCCGAAGTGGTAACTGGTTAGTTCTGAGTACATTTGTGTTTGATATATTTGGATTGTGAAAACTTGGTATTTCCTTTACCATAACCTGTGCATAAAGCTTTGGTAGGCACGAGTCAGCCATGGGTATATTTGTGTTTAAATCTTTAGATTTTGAAAACTTGGTATTTCCCTAAACATAACCTGTGTAGCAGTGTAGGTTGTTACAGGTCAGCCTTAGGTCATATTTAGATTGTGAAAACTTGGGTGGTAATACAGTGTGTGCATCTAGCATTCAGAATTCTTTGTTTCTGCCTTGTTAAATCAATCTCAGAGATCTGCTTGATAACTGTTTCTTACACCTGTCCATTTAGGTAGATTGAATATACCTGCCAACTGTTTATATTTGTTACATCTATCTGGTTAGGTGAAAATGCACACTCACATTCTCTCTCTCTCTCTCTCTCTCTCTCTCTCTCTCTCACAGAACACACAGAGACACATTCATACCCCCCCTCCCCCCCCCCACACACACACACTCCAGACTAACCAGCTATATTCCTGCCTTATGCCCCCCTCCCACCCCAGATGGAAGATATGCGGAAGGAAGTGGAAGGCATGCAAGCGTCATCCCGCGAGTACACCAGCAAGCTAGCCACACTGACGCGGCAGTTGGAGGACCGTGACGCCAAACTCAAACGGATGGGGGCAGAGCGACAGAAACACCTGGAAGAGGTGTATGAAATGAAGTAAGTTAGTCGTGGAACACCTGAAAGAGGTGTATGAAATCACGGGCTAGCAGCAGTACGTGCACTGGACTGGATTATATGGTCGAGTTTGCTACTTTCTGTTATTTCTTTTTGTTGTCTTCCTGTGTTGTGTTTTGTCATTGGGTGTGTGTGAGTGTTTATATAGGGTGTTTTTGTACAGAACAGCATGATAATGGAGGAAAACGATGTTATTGCACTTGGTTGTTGTGTTCAATGCATTTGCAAATATTTCAGCAGCATTTCCACCCATGAAATACATGGCCTTGATTTTTTCTTCTTCTTTTTTTTCTTTTTTCAAATGATGTCTTGTTGTTTTTCTAAAAATCTGTGATATCTTCCCCTGTTCCCCCTGATACTGTCAACATCAAACTTATGAGAAATATATTTTCCATTCATTTTCCTTCAAAAAAACAATACTTGTACATGCTTTTGAGCATTTTTTTAATTTTAGTGATTTTTTTTTTGGGGGGGGGGTGGGGGGGGGGGGGGAGTTAGAGTTTTGTGATGTGTTTTATGGCAAAAATTACAAATAGTTCCAGAAGTCAAAGGTTAAAGAGTGAGTGCTGATGGTGAACTGACCCTGAATGTATTGACTGATTAAAGCTGGGTGTTTCTTGCTATTTTTAAACCTGTTGGCTCCACAACATCATGGAGAGTGAAAGAAAGTAAGAGGAAAGAACACACACACACACACCTGAGTGAAAGCACGACAGGTGAGGGTCCAGATATCATTGGAACAAAAGTTTCAGTTTTTTGTCAGTGTATGTAGAGTACACTTTTTTGACTCACTTGTGTAAACAAAGTGAGTCTGTGTTTTAACCCGGTGTTCGGTTGTCTGTCTGTGTGTCCGTGGTAAACTTTAACATTGACATTTTCTCTGCAACTACTTTGTCAGTTGACACCAAATTTGGCATAAAAATAGGAAAAATTCAGTTCTTTCCAGTCATCTTGTTTAAAACAATATTGCGCCTCTGGGATGGGCACAAAAAAAATAAAGAATGAAGCCTAATTATATGCAAACTGCATTTACTGTTATATTTATATTTTTTTGTATTCTCTAAACTTGGCACTTTGATCTGATATTCTGACCCAACAGCTAGAGCAGTCATTATTATCATTTTTTGTTCAAACAGGAACTTCTTTTGCTAAGCATGGAAGTTTTATTTATTTTGCAAACGTTTTGATGCAGATAGTAAAAAAGGGAAATTACTCTGTAATGCTAGGGGAGTTAATTTGCTTTAAACTGATCTTTCTCATCTTAAATGTTACATTTTGAAATTATACTCGATACATAAAAAGCTTGATTTTTTTTTTAAGTGTATCACAAGTGAGTCTTGAAGGCCTTGCCTCTCTTGTGTTTTTTTAATTATTATTCTGAAAGTACACACATTTTTGTTGACCAGAACTCAAGTAGAAGATTTTAAGGTGAATGACAAGTGACAGCTAAAAGCAAAACACTGTACGGCCGGCCGTGTGTGACAGGCAAGAGGCGGTCCAGGCGGCCATCAGTGAGAAGGACTCCACCATCGCCCTGCTGGAGATGACCAGCACCAAGAAACAGCGCAACCTGGAGGAGATAGAGCAGCTCACTCACGAGAAACACCGCCTGCAGGCCACGCTGAGAGAAGTGGTATGGAACTGTGGGGGGGTAGGGAGGGGGTGAGGGGGGACGGGGGGGGGGATAATGTTACTTTGTGGTGTGACATGTTTGAAAAAAAAAATTGAAGGGGGAGTTTGGGGGGTTTTTTGGGGGGTGGGTTGGGGGTGGGTATTACTTTGTGGTGTGACATGTTTTTTTTTTAAAAAATTGAAGGGAGAGTTGTTGTTTTTTTTTGGGGGGGTTGTTACTTTGTTGTGTGACATGTGTTAAAAAAAAAATGAAGGGTTAGTTTGTTTTGGGGAGGGGGATGAGGGGGGGGGGTGTTACTTTGTGTGGTGTGACATGTTTTAAAAAAAACATAAGGGGGAGTTTGTTTTGGGAGGATTTGGGGGTGGGGGGGAGCGGAGTGTTCTTACTTTGTGGTGTGACATGTTAAAAAAAAAAAAAAAAAAAAAAAACTGAAGGAGGAGTTTGTTTTTTTGGGGGGATGAGGGGGGGGGGGGGTGTTGTTACTTTGTGGTGTGACATGTTTTAAAAAAAATTGAAGGGGCAGTTTGTTTTTTGGGGAGAGATGGGTGGGGGGGGGGGTGATGCTACTTTGTGGTCGGACATGTTTAAGAAAAAAAAAAGGAATTTTTTTTTGGAAGGGGATGGGGGGGGGGGGTGTTGTGATTCTACTTTGTGGTGTGACTTGTTTAAAAAAAAAAAAAAAATTGAAAGGAGAAAAAGCAGCTTGCACATGAGAAACTCCAGTTGCAGGCTGCACTGAGAAGTGGTGTGGCACCTTGAGGAATGGTGAGGGGCAGAAGGGTGTTGTGCTGCTACTTCTCTTTTTTCTCTCTCTTTTTTGTGTATTACTTTTTCACACAAGTTTTACATCATGACAGACAAAAAACCCCCAAAAATAACTTGTTAAAAAGGGGGGTAGGGAAAGGAATTGATAAATGGTACAGCTTTTCCTTCACTTTTATGTAGATCTCCCCATCTGCACACCATAGAAGGAGTTCTCTGCCCAAGCTGATGTAGTATTTTGCACGGGACAAGAATCAGACTTCTGCCGGAGTCTGCACCAGTGGGTCACAATACATTTTGTTGGATTGAGCGTAATTTTGGGTCAAAGGGGATGCTGCATACATAAACAGACAGGAGGTAATATACTTTTGGAGGCTACCAGCCGCATCTACTTTTGATCTCTCTGCTTGAGCAGAGTAATATTTTGAAAAACAGGACAGGAATCAGACCCCTGCTGGAGTCTGCATCAGTAGGTCACAGTGATCTTGGGGGGGGGGGGGAACAACCCCCTCAAAAACCTTTCCTGTTTGGATGTAACATTTGAACATCCTATGACATTTGAACATCCTCATTGTCCTACAGACTCAGAACCTGATGAAGCTACGGGAAGGGGGAGAGAAGGCCGGCAGTGAAACCACCACCCCCACCAGCACTGCAGTCAGTGGCCTTGCTGGTAGTGGTGGTGCAGTGGGCAGCGGCACCGGTTCCAGCGGCAGCAGCAGCAAGGGCAAGAAAACTGTGGCCCAGCGGCTTCGCAATGCCCCGCCCGAACAGGTAGACCCCTATGTTCTTACGGCCAATGACCCTTCTCTGTTGGACTCGTAGTAGCTCCTGTTGTTGTCGTGCTGGCTGTGTCCTCTGCTTGTAGAGTCGGCAGCAGGAGGAGGAGGAGGAGGGGAGGAAGAAGCATCATCATGATCATCGGCATCAGCATCAATCATCCGGCTTTAGTCAACATGCCGTGGAGATATTGCCTTCATCTGTTTTGGTGTGCCAGTTAGTGCGCATGTTGAGACAGCGAGTTCTGTTAGCCATGGGTGTCTTCTTCTTTTTTTCTTTTTTTTTTCGTTTTTTTTTTTTTTATGGATATTGTGGTGTTGCCTAATCTTTTCTGTCTCCTGGATTTATATTTATATATATATATATATATATATATGTATAGCTTCACTTGGTCTGTGACTGTGTCTGCTGTCACCCGTCTTTTTATTGTCTGTCCTTCACTTTCATTTTGTTGTTTTTACCTGACGTCTGCTCCTTTCCCTTGAGCTGTGAATTGATGTGTCTTTGTTTCTTTCTTTCTTTCCCCCTCGTCCTTTATTATTGTGATTATTATTGATGTTTATTGCCTCCCCTTTCTGGTTGATCGTTGTGATTTCATTCTTTTTTCTTTTTTTTTATGTTTCTTTTACCTCTCCCTTCCCTGTTGGTGTTCCATAGCCCACCACTGAGTTCCAGATAAGTTTGATTCTGCACGATTCGTCACCTTATAAGATGAACAGGTAGTTTGTCGGTGGAAAACTGATAGAGTTATTTACTGTCAGGGTGCAGGACCCACATGGGTCCCTTTCTTTAGGTGCAGTAGGGACCTGTGAAGTTATTGTTTTTGTGTCAAGAATGTGAGCTTATGTTTTTAGCACAAAATTGATGCTATTTTTGAGCTGTCAGTTTACATGTTGGGGTCACAGAATGTAGTTGTTGGCATGATGGGACAGGTTCCATAGCGTGTCGTTCAGTGGAAATATGTCATAATCCTGAAAGCAGATAGCATGTTGATTTTTGTTGTTGATTTTTTTAAATAAGAAAGAAAAAAGTGGGTGCAGTGGGGTGGTATCAGTGTATACTACCTGGTCACATCGTTATGTGCACACCATTTTTTTTCCCCCCCTCACTGATGGAAACTTGTCTTTTATTATTTATTGATGTTGGCATTACCGTGAAGCATTTATGACTGGGTACAACAATACTGCAGCCTGTATGACTTTGTGTGTGTAAATATTCAGTCACTTCCCCAACCCTCCAGCACTCTGAACTTATGTGGGGTTAAAACTGCAGTGTGTGAATTGTCTATATGGGGTTAAAACTGCAGTGTGTGAATTGTCTATGTGGGGTTAAAACTGCAGTGTGTGAATTGTCTTCTTTCTTGTTTGAATAGAAAAGGGGGGAAGTGTCATTTATTCACATGTGTAATTTTGAAAGGAAAATTTCCTTTTGTTTTGATATTATTGTTTCTTTTTTTTTTTTTTTTAATGAAGTACCTGTTGAATGTGTTTTGAAGCTGTTGTGCAAATTTCCAGTTTTCACAGGGTGCTATGCATGTTTTGATCATTGCGATGTTGACATGCTTGTAGATCTGGAATTGTGTCATAATGGAAGCAGTTGGGTAATGTGAAAGACAAGGTTCACATTTTTTTCCCCAGTCTGTTGTGATGATTTAACGGATGTTGCGGTATGAATCAGAATAGCAAGGGTGATATAGCAATACTTAATTCAGTGTACTGAATGTAAAGGAAACTAGAATTTCATCATCATCATATCAAGATTGCAATTATTAATGTATGGCAGTATTCAGTGGAAAAGGAAGGATGAATGATTGAATGATCAGTTTTTGTTGAATTTTGGAGAGAGACTTGTTTTGTGTTGGAATATTCAAATCCGATGGAAGATTACTTATAATGTTACGGTTTTCACATTCGGTGCAACGTATATTTTTTTCCCTTCCATAGTGGTCATCATTGTCCGCAGGATTTTGTTTCCCTTTATTTGGGTTGTTTGAGCAGATCTGAATCCAGGAATCTTGAGTGTGAATGTTCCTCATGCTGTTTAGTTCAGTAGACTGACGCAAGGGAAACAACTGTTAAAGATCTGAGATCTTTGCTTGGTCAGGCTTTCTACACTTTTCATTGATTTGTGTGTGTGTGTGTGCTATTAATAAATTGTGTTGGTCAAGACAGACTGAAATCAGGTGAAAGAATAAAAAAAAAAAAAAAAAAAAAATGTTCTCGTTGATCTCTGTGACCATCATCAACTTGTAACAGAAAACATCCAAAGATTATGATGCATTTGTTAGAATGAAGAGAATCGCACATGTCAGTCTTGTAAATTGGCTGATGTGATGGGCTGGATTTCCACACACCCACTCATATTCCCAACCCTTAGATATTTTATGAGATCATGCTTAGTTGGTTGGATGGTGATTTGTTTAGTTTGTCCTTCTGCTTAGTTTATTTGGGAATTATTATTTGAAAAAAGAAAAAAAGAAATTGTTTTAGAATCTCCATCAAAGAATCTCATCTTTTCAATCTTTTCATGTGTATCACTTTTATTTTAAAATATTTAAAAATCTGTTTTTCTCAAGACTTTTGCCGTGCATGCAAGCACACATGCAGTTGCAGATTAGCGTGCGCTCTCTCTCTCTCTCTCTCTCTCTCTCTCTCTCTCTCTCTCTCTCTCTCACACACACACACACACACACACACACACACACACAAACTTGTGCAAAGATGTGCATGCGCACAAGCACGCACACACATGCGAATACGCACAAGACACAGACACACCAGCACAAGTATTGGCAGCATATTTGGCTGTCACTGAGAATTCTGCCTTGTAGTGTAATTTGATTTCCACTGGAGTGGGGAAAAAAGTGATTTATTAAGAAGATATATATCGAAATAAAAACTTTCAGTCCCACTTTTATGGTACTTCATGCATCCCTTAACCCAGATCCAAAAGTCCTGATTTAAAAGCTGGTCAGTAGCTTAAACGATTTTCTTTGTTTTGCTTACAATCTAAGGCTTTTACAAAAGAAGCCTAGATGATAGAAAGCTTTAGTCCCGTTGTCAGTAAGAATGTGTCTGCCATACAGTCTGTTTCGCTTTCGACATCTCGTGGAGGCCAGCACTGTTGGAGACTGAGACTGTATGGCAGTTCTCTGCTTTATTCTTTAGGTGGAAATTTCCTGTTGCTAGTATTAGTGTGTGGACCATGTTGTCATGTTAGCCAAAAGAAAGTCTGTGCTACACATGTAGTCCATTTCCACATCTGTCATTGCTGTGACTGTTGAGCTGCCTCATTGTCTTTTTGTCATGTGGAAGGTAGGGATTTTTTTTTTTTTTTTTTTTTTTTTTTTTTTTTTTTTTTTTTTTTATTATTAAATAAAAAAGTAACAAATACATGTCTACATTAACATGTCAGGTAGGAATTATTTAGTAAGGGATGGGGGTATGCAAAATATACCCACAAATAAAGAAGGGGTAGTACTTAAATTGAAGATCTTTTGTACACACACACATTTTGATGTGAATGCACCAGATACGCTCTGTTCACACACACACACACACACACACACACACACACGCACAAGGAATGAATGCATATTAACTGTTGTGCGAAGTGGGATGCAGATCTGACGAAGAGTTGTTAACTCTACATCTACTTCTCTTCTGGAGAGTTTCCTTGTTTTTTTGTTGTTGTTGTTTTTTGTTTTGTTGTTTTTTTTGTTGTTTTTTTTGTGGCTATTCTATTTATATCATAATCACCGGAAATAAGTGACTGGCTCTAAGGGCTGTGTGAGAGAGAGAGAGAGTTTCCATGCATGAGAGCGGATGATAGGTATGTACAAGTATGTAAAAAAGAAGAAAAAAAAGCTGTATATTTTTTGTACATTTGTAAGAAGTAAAGAGCACTCAGAACGTGCTCATCTGAATTTTTAATGTGTGTTATGCTTTTTTTTTTTTTGGTTGATTTTTTTTTCTAAGTGCGAGGCACTTTAAAAGGTCAAGTGCTTGAAAAAATATCTAATGATTGACAGCTTATGTTTTGGGTCACCTTTCACATTGTGAATACATTGAGAATTTTCACTCTGCACTGCCTCACTGTATATAAATGTCCTGTTTGAGTATCATAATTAAGGGGAGAGCGGGAGTGGTGGGGGGCGGGAGATTCAGGTGGGGGGGGGTGGGGGGAATGGGGAGGGGTCTCTCACTTTTTTCTGCTTCTCATTAAACGCATTTCACTTTGTGGTTAATTTTGCTTCCTTTTAATTTTTTTCTTCTTTTTTCTTCTTTTTTTTTTTTTTTGTTTTAAAGAAGTTTCCTCCAGAAATTGATGACTTAAGTTGCATTTTTATGAATATAAATGTTAAGGTATTTGCAGGTTGTCTAAACTGTTTGTTTGTTGTTTTCCAGGGATTTTTGATTTGTGGATTGTTTTTGTTACTTTTGTGTTATGTTTAATGAGTTGCTTTTATATATATGTGTGTGTTTGTGTGTGTGTAAAATTATAGATGCTTTTTGTCATTTTTTTCTGATTCAAGTTTATATTTAACCCTTGACCTTGCTGCTTTTTGTGGCTCTGTTTACATTGTAGGAATATTGAAATTATATCTATATTTTGCTTTCAGCATTTATTTCGTTATTCAGCAAGTACTGAGCAAACTGTTCTGTGATTTAGACAGTGATTTGAATCCAGGAGGGGGAAAAAAGTATATTGCTCAAATGCTCTGATTTTTTTTTCTTTCTTTTTTTCATTGTTTAGAATGCTTGTTTCTGCTTTTTTTGTTTTGTTCATACACTGTTCAGGTGGATTGTCTCTGGCCTCAGTCAGAGTGACTCGGTTTGTCATTACAGGTCCACTTTCCAGAACGCTTGTCACAGTTTTTGCATGGTGTAGATGAAATCAGTGCACCACTGTTTCACATACTCGTCTGTAATACTGATGTTAGCATTAACATCATTCTGTTCTACATTTGCATTCCCTCCCTTTAACTTTCCCTAGATAAAATATGAAAATGTTGATGGTGAGAGGAAGCAGGATGACTAAGGTAGATAAGAAGAATAGCTATATTTGTGTGTGTGTATGTGTTAGAGAGAGAGAGAGAGAAAGACCGGTGTACTGGGTGCTGTTGGACAATCATGAAAGCGTGACATGTCATGCAAGTGTGCTCCTTGCACATGATAAAGTGTGCAAATTGCATACACCACCCTTTTGCTGATAAGTGGTGTGTCTGTGTGTGTGTGTGTGTGTTTGCCCATCTGTCACTGAATCCATTGTCTAAAGGGAATTAATTCAGTGTCAGTTCTCTTCTGATTTTTCTCTTTTTTTTTTATGTTGTCTGTGCTTCTTTTCTTGTGTGTTTGTGTGTGTATGTGTGTGTGTGTGTTGAGATTGCAGATATAAATTATTATTATTAGTTTTGTATTGATGTTTCAAGATACTTCTCAGTGGGATAGACCGTTCTTGTGTTACGACACTCTTGTATTTTGTTTGGCTTCTTTGTACATATGTTTCTTGTAATAATAAAAAAAAAAAAGAAATATATATATACACATTGTCATCAGTCACCTTTTTGTCCTATTTTCCATATTTTCCTCCTTTTTTTTTGTTGATAATTTGTTTGTTTATTTTGTTTTGTTATTATCATTAGTTTTTTTTACATATTGATTACCATTAAAAGAAATTGTCCATGAAGCATTTTTTGGCATTTTAGTGGCGAACAGACATGCCAAGTCATTCAGTGTGCAATATGTGTTCATCTCTTCTTTTTCTTGGGAGCTGTCACTTTTAAAGGTCATAATTAGAGAGAGGGAGAGAGTGTGTGTTTGTATGCCGGTGTGTGCGTGCACATTTTGGTTGCAATAGGTGTCTGCATACATTTTTAATTTTGAAATTTGCTACTTTGACAAGTAGTTTCTTTTGGATGGGAAATCGGGTCTTTTAAATGTCGTCATTTATGCTTGATGATGTTTACTATTATTATATTTCACTGATTATGAAAATAAGTTTAGTATCTGCAAATTAGTGTGAGTGGGTTTTAGAGGCTGCAGGATTTCAGCTCCATTATACTTTTCACAGTAATGATTAGTGAAATTTCATCCCCTCCCTCCAACCCCCTGAAAAAAAATCATATTTGAAAGAAACTGTGCAATACTTTTTTAAGAGTGCTGAGTTTTGTGTGAGCCTGGACTCGCCCACTGATACATTGAAATAAGAAATTTGATACACACACACACACACACACACACACACAGAGTAAATGAACTGCCGTGTGAAGACAGCAAGTGCATGGGACATTAAATTCAGAGAGCGTTGAAGGCAGTCGGTCGTTCACAGCTCCAGAAAACCAGACAGACATTGCAAAGTCATCAGGCATAGATAGCTCTTGTATTTATCGTCTTGAACACAGAGAAGATGGGTAGAAATTGTGCATGGGTATCCGTAGTGGAAAAAAGATCAGTTGTGCACTTTGACATTACTCTAGGGAAGAGTTCACAACTGCATTGTGTGACCCTGTGCTCTAGTCATCCTTGTGCGTTTGACTTTGTAGAGAAAAACCAAAACGATCACTTTATAAAGAGAGCAAGAGGTAAACCTATGGTGTAAGATATTAAATGAAAGCAAGAAGACGCTAAGGAATTATGGACAAGCTTTTAAAAACATTTGGCCAGGTCAGTACTTTGAATTAGATTTGACTTTTTTGTTTTTGTTTTTGTTTAAATATTTTGATATAAATGTAGGGGGAAAATCGAAGGGCATTAAACACAGCATAATTAGGCCTTATCAGAAATGACTCCTTGTAACTGTTGTTTCTTTGAGAAAGAAGCGATTGTTGTTTTTTTTCTAAATGTGTTTTTATATATCTGTATTTTCCATATATAAACAACTACGCATTCATTGATTCTTCCTTATATAGAGTAATACAATAATAAAGAGTAATTTTACTAAAAATGCAATTTCATAGCAGTATAATCGAGCATGTTATCTAGTTCCGTATTCATTTCTCGTTAACAGCTGTATGGAATATTTTACATTAAGAATTAAGGTTCACATTAAGAATTTCTGTTGTAGAGATTGATTGCCGATTTGTAAATTGATCCAGCTTAACCTTCCAGAATAATTGATCTGTGATTGACGGTGGAAAATTGCCTGCCAGTCAGCAGTAAGTACTCATGTGTATGCATTTCCAGCGTTCCTTCCAGATATTGCCAAAGTTCACTTCTCGTCATATATTTGGTTGATATTGCCAAAGAGCATTAGATAATGACAAAATGATGAACAGTAGATCATAGGCGTTTACTTTCAGGTAGATTATGATGGTGTCATCATGTTAGAGGTAGCTCTGAGTTTTTTGAAATTATGTTTTGTAGTAGATTGCATGTAGAGACTGTAGTCACATATATATTATATATGTATAACCCCTGATATTTTCCTCTTTTGTTTCCTCCATCCCACTTTTTTCTGTGTTGTCTGTTATTTATTTGTTGATTGGATATCCTTTTCCTCTCTCTGTCTTTGTTCATCTGTTTTCCCTCTCTTTTTCACCTTCCAGTTTTGCTTTCTTTTTCTGTGTCTGACCCATCTTAGAGCCCAGAAGTTTCTCTTCTTTTCTTCATATTGTGTTTTTCCCTTTGTTTAAACATTCTCTCTATTGCTTTTGTCTTTGTCTTCTGCTTAATTGGTTAGGTAAAAATGCACATGAATGAAGCAGAAGTTCGTGAAGAGTAGAACTAGATGCTGGCGTACTTTAAGAAGGACAATTAGTCTTTAAAAAAAAAAAAAGAGAATGAATTATATCGCATGATGCCTCAGGCAGTGTGCCCTGATGAAAGCTGTAAAGTGTACATGGCAGTCTGATGTATCATGATGTCTGTGTGTGTGTTATGTTATGTCATTGTATTGAACAGTCAATAAATCATGCGTTTATCTTCACCCTCTTTGACAAGACTGCATTTTCTGTTGGATTGGTTTGGTTCGCTTTGTTTGGTTCTGCTTGTTGTATGATAGTAGTTTCTGATAGTTAGAGCAGACACACCCTTGAGTATGCGTAAATATATGTTAGTTCATGAGCAGATATTCGTGGAATCATGCACATGCGCACACACGCTTTGAACAGCACAAATGTGTACATAGACATGTTCACTGATTCGTACTTAGATGTGCAAGCTCACGTGAGACACACACACACACACACACACCCTCATTGCACTGTGCTGTACTATGAACATTCTACTATTCATTTCATTCTTTTAAAACTTCACACATGCACTCGTCAACAGTGCTGTTCACTCACCACACATTTAGTAGTAGTAGTACCATGTTCACTTTTCACATACATTGCTGTGTCAGTTTTCAAAAACACAAGTTTCTGTTTTATAATAACTGAATAGTGTTGAGGAATGTGATGGGGTTGATAAAAAAACAAAACCATTTTGATGTTTTAAGTATTGAAGGTGTTCTGTGACGCTTACAGCGTCAAATGATTTGACTTGGAAGGGAGAAATTTATGGAGGACAAACAAGAGTTGCTGAGCCCCCCAATGGAATTATTTGAAGATTATTTCGCCCTCTTCTCCTCTCACTGCAGCTATACTTCAGTGCAGTTCAGAATCCACCCATTTTTTGAGGGGACCTTGTCTTCACTTGGTTCAGTCCCTTGACTTCAGCTGATACGTGAACCTAAGACAAATCTAGGACAAAATGATGAAACCATTTTTCACAGTTCCTCTTCTTCACTCTTTTGTTTAACTCACTCAGTACGGCCAGTCCTCTCTTCTCCTCTACACAGACCCGTCGGATGTCCAGTGGGTGTCTCAATGATCCAACCTTTAGCTTCCGTCGTCAGAATTCTGGTATTCTTTGTCAACAATCACCTCTTCAGTGTAAGAGCCTTCCGCTTGTAATATTTTGATGGTGGTAATTGGGGAGAAACGCTGTTAACGTCGTCTCTTTGCCGTTCGTATGGAGAGAGTTAATCCCTTGACTTCAGCTGATAAGTGGACCTGAGACAAAATAAACCATTTTTAACAGCTCCTCTTCTTCAGTCCTTTGTTCAGTCCCTTGACTTCAGCTGATAAGTGGACTTAAGACATCAAAATAATCAAACCATTTTTAACAGCTCCTCTTCTTCAGTTCTTGGTTTGATCCCTTGACTTCAGCTGACAAGTGGACTTAAGACATCAAAATAATCAAACCATTTTTAACAGCTCCTCTTCTTCAGTTCTTGGTTTGATCCCTTGACTTCAGCTGACAAGTGGACGTGAGACATCAAAACGGTGTACTGTACTTAGGCCATCGGCCCATGTACATACCACACAAAAAGCGCAATGAAAATGGACAACACTGTGTGGACAACACTGTGTGTCAGCAGAAGTATGCTCGACAGATAATGGCTGTGTCACAACAGAGATTACAGGTCAGGATGTCTGTCACCATTCTTCCTCTGTCTTCTTTTTTATTAGGTGTTTTTTGTTGTTTGTTTTTTTTTTGTTTTTTAAATATGACATTCAGTTTTGTGATAAGATTTGTGAACTTTTTATGTGTGTGTGATATTTTTATATTTGAATATCTGCATATGGTGATTCTGAGAAGTGGAGATAGGGGAATTATTATTATTATGTAAACGTTTCTGGGTTGCTGGTGTGTATGTCACTATGTCTGTGTGTGTGTGAGTGTGTGTGTGCCTGCGTGTGTGTGTGTGAGTGTGTGTGTGAATGAATAATGTAGTACGTTGTCTTTGAATATGTTTTATGCTTTATGCATTATTTTCTTCCTTTTCTTGAAAGTAATCTCTTGTGTGTGAATGTGTATAATGTTTATTGTGAAGCACTTTGAGCTCCTACTTAGGGAGAAAAGCGGCACGCAACAAGTATCCTTTCTTTTGAATTTTATTTTTTCAGTTATTTTATTACCATTGTTCAGCAAAATCAGTTTGATCATTTAATTGTACACAAAACAGGGAAATAAATATTTATTTAATTACACATACTTAATTTTATTACCATTGTTCAGCAAAATCAGTTTGATCATTTAATTGTACACAAAACAGGGAAATAAATATTTATTTAATTACACATACTTAATTTTATTACCATTGTTCAGCAAAATCAGTTTGATCATTTAATTACACACAAAACAGGGAAATAAATATTTATTTAATTACACATACTTAATTTTATTACCATTGTTCAGCAAAATCAGTTTGATCATTTAATTGCACACAAAACAGGGAAATAAATATTTATTTAATTACACATACTTAATTTTATTACCATTGCTCAGCAAAATCAGTTTGATCATTTAATTACACACAAAACAGGGAAATAAATATTTATTTAATTACACGTACTTAATTTTATTACCATTGTTCAGCAAAATCAGTTTGATCATTTAATTGTACACAAAACAGGGAAATAAATATTTATTTAATTACACACACTTAATTTTATTACCATTGTTCAGCAAAATCAGTTTGATCATTTAATTGTACACAAAACAGGGAAATAAATATCTATTTTAGTACACATACTTAATTTTATTACCATTGTTCAGCAAAATCAGTTTGATCATTTAATTGTACACAAAACAGGGAAATAAATATTTATTTAATTACACACACTTAATTTTATTACCATTGTTCAGCAAAATCAGTTTGATCATTTAATTGTACACAAAACAGGGAAATAAATATTTATTTAAATACACATACTTAATTTTATTACCATTGTTCAGCAAAATCAGTTTGATCATTTAATTGCACACAAAACAGGGAAATAAATATTTATTTAATTACACATACTTAATTTTATTACCATTGTTCAGCAAAATCGGTTTGATCATTTAATTGCACACAAAACAGGGAAATAAATATTTATTTAATTACACATACTTAATTTTATTACCATTGTTCAGCAAAATCAGTTTGATCATTTAATTGTACACAAAACAGGGAAATAAATATCTATTTTAGTACACATACTTAATTTTATTACCATTGTTCAGCAAAATCAGTTTGATCATTTAATTGTACACAAAACAGGGAAATAAATATTTATTTAAGTACACATACTTAACTGTGACTTTCCTGTTGACGGGTTAAGCTGTTTGACAAGATGCCAAGAAGGAAGTGATAGCTGGTGAGAGTTTGTGACTCAGGTGTTGCCGGATATAATTGTGTGTGTGTGTGTGTGTGTGTGTGCATGTGAGTGAGTGTGTGTGTGTGTGTGAATAAATAACGTAATACGTTGCCTTTGAATATGTTTTATGCCTTATGCATTTTTTTCTTCCTTTTCTTGAAAGTAATCTCTTGTGTGTGAATGTGTATAATGTTTATTGTGAAGCACTTTGAGCTCCTACTTAGGGAGAAAAGCGGCACGCAACAAGTATCCTTTCTTTTGAATTTTATTTTTTCAGTTATTTTATTACCATAGTTCAGCAAAATCAGTCTGATCATTTAATTGTACACAAAACAGGGAAATAAATATTTATTTAAGTACACATACTTAACTGTGACTTTCCTGTTGACGGGTTAAGCTGTTTGACAAGATGCCAAGAAGGAAGTGATAGCTGGTGAGAGTTTGTGACTCAGGTGTTGCCGGATATAATGTGTGTGTGTGTGTATGCGTGTGTGTGTGTGTGAGTGTTCTCTTCCTAACCTGTGTGAAAAGAAAATGTCTGACAGCAGAGTGCTTTGTATAAGATACTGGGATTTTTTTTTTTTTTTTTTTTTTTTTTCTCAGGCTCATTCTGATAACAGACTGAAATTCAGTTTTAAAGGTGAAATAGTTAACATATAAACAACTTAGTAATTTGTTTCAAATCAAAGAAACAAAAGATATGAATTTATAACCCAGCAAAACCTTTCAACATTTTTTCTTGCTGTTATTTATTTCCTGTTTGTTCTTTCATATATATTCCATGTGTTCGCTTGCATGAGTGGTGTGTTTTTTTTATCAGTATATGTTGTCTTTCCACTTCTGCTCATCCTGTAAAGTAGTATGTGACGTTTTTCTTTTATACATCGACTCCATATGGTTGTCGATAACAACCAGCCACCAAGAAAGTAGGAGAATATCACAAAACACACACACACACACACACACACACACACACCACACACACACATGCATCACTGCATACACACACAACATATGCATGCCTGCATATGCACACACTCCCTCTCGCACACACAGACTCACACACACTCAATCTGTGTGTGTGTGTGT
The DNA here is from genome assembly GCF_041734735.1 of Babylonia areolata. NCBI lineage: Eukaryota > Metazoa > Mollusca > Gastropoda > Neogastropoda > Buccinidae > Babylonia > Babylonia areolata. The sequence continues at coordinate 26,773,300 of NC_134900.1, forward strand.
GCATCCCCCCCCCTCTCTCTCTCTCTCTCTCTATTCATTCATTGCATTCACTGATCATTTGTTGTGAAAGATGTTGCGTTGTTTATATTACCAATTGCAGTGACACATGTGAAAGTCGGTTATTATTCCCCATTCATTTGGGGCTATGGCCTTAATTGAATAAACCATCTCGAATCTCTCCATTCAAGCACTGTGACAAGCACAGTATTAGTAATGTGAAGAAAATGAAGAATGACAATTCTTTTTCAAGTGCAGGCAAGACACACACCAACAGTTATGTAAGATAAGCGATGATTAAGCCTGTCACTTGGGACACATTTTGTTGCATAAAACTAGCTGGGAAGAGGGGGCTTGGGATGGAAGAAAAGGTGTAAGAAAATTTTATTAATGTAATGAGTGACGACAATTGATGTTTGAAAGGAAGAGGTAGGTGTGTGTGTGTGTGTGTGTGTGTTGTGCAAGAGAGGTCAATGAAGCAGGAAGTCTGGTTATGTGCATTATACAATGTACAGGGTACTTGAAAGTAACTAGCGCCAAGTCATACACGGAAATTGTAAGCCTGGGTAAATGTGGAAAGTACTGTAAAGGTTTGTTGAAGCTCTTTCGGCCTCTCACATAATGTGTGCACACAAAAACATTCTGGCACACGTGCGCGCGCGCACACGCACTTACACTCTCTCTCTCTCGCGCGCGCGCACACACATACACACACTGTCACATAAGCATGCACACACAACTTACGTACGCACAGAAATACTTGTGTAATACCACTGGTAGTGAAAAGACATTACAGTGAGGAACGACAACACAGTGAAAGAAGCCGGAGAGGGTGTATGAAATGTGCAAACAATTAACAACCTGGTTAGGTTTTGTGGGGTGCACTGTAGGCGGTACATCATCATCAAATTCTTGGACTGCATTTCTTTTTCTTTTCTTTTTTTTCTTTTCTTTTTTATATTGGAAATGTATGCATTCATTCACCACACACACACGCGCGCGCGCACACACACACACACACACACACTCACACACACACACACACACACACTCTCTCACACTCACTCACTCGCTCACACACGCACACATACACATACACGCACACGCACACACTCACACATTCATAACTACCATCACTGACGTAAAAAATAGTCTTAACCATCATGAATTATTTTACGGTCGGTAACAGTTTAACTGTTTGCCATAAGAAAACAATATGTCATTAGTGTCGTGGAACTTGGTTTCTAATTCAGTGGTGAATCAGACGGTGAATCCAAGTTGGAAGGTATGAAAGTCTCTCTCTCTCTCTCTCTCTCTCTCTCTGTGAATTCAGTCTGATGATACTCTTGTCATGCTCAGCCCATCCCAGACCCATACTTCCTGAAAGGAAAATCCTCGTCTGTACAACGCACGGACGTATTATAAGTCCGTGGTACAACCCCCCAAAGTGGCATCTGCCTGTTCCTTGTAAGATAACGGGTTAGACACGCACGCACACTGTCACACACACACACACACACACACACACACACACACACATGGCGCGCATCCCCACCCCCAGCTCCCCATTCCCCTCCTACCCCTCTCTAATATCACTTTGCGTGGAAACTTTGCATTGAAAACAACTCATACCACACATTGGCACCTGTTGCGGTCTTGAACAACGTTCTCCGGCAGCGAAGATGAGGTGAAAGTCAGCTGACGCCTACACACTGACCCACACTGTACGAATCAGCCTGATCGGAATATTGCCCACCTGATCAGGATAGCTGCTACCGAAACTGTAGCAGACCAAAGGTGGATCATGAAACATGAGACCAGTTTCACTCACCAGCACTTCTGTCATTAAAAAAAACAACAACAACAAACAAACAAAAACAACAACACCATCCACTTCGCATTTGAGACAGCGTAGCTTCCTCTAGGATTAGTTCGGTTCATCAGAGCAAGTCCCTTACAATGATCGAGTCTCCCGTCGGTCCGACGGATGAGTAGGCAGGCAGGCTTATCTGTTGGTGTGTGTCCTCATATGGGAGAAGAGGCCGATTCTGGATGCGCAGCACTTCCCACAGGTGTTGCAAGGGAAAACGTCTCCAGAAGTTGAGCCTTGCTTCCTTCGCTCACGCTTCTCCTTAATGGCCAGCGTTCTCTTGTTTTCAAACGTCTTTATGCCACTAGAGCACAGCATCCTCCAGCGAGAGCGGTCAAGGGCATCAGTTTCCCAGGAAGCGATGTCTCTGTCACAGGCTTTGAGGTTTGTCTTCAAGTAGTCCTTGAAGCGCTTGCAGGGTCTTCCAAGTTCACGGTGGCCTTCCTTCAGCTGGCCATACAAAAGCATCTTCGGGATCCCGCTGTCTGTCATGCGGACAACGTGTCCTGTCCAGCATAGCTGGCACTGGATCAGCAGGCTTTCGATGCTGGGCAGGCCGCTCCTCTCTAGGACCTGGAGGTTGGAGACCCTGTCTTGCCACTTTATGCCGAGGATCTTTCGTAGGCATCTCTGGTGAAACTGCTCAAGTTGTTGAATGTGAGGGGGGGGGGGGGGGGGGAGGCACTGGCGTTCTGTGAGCTAGCTGGTTGGTACATGGACTCGGTCTTGCTGAGGCTGATGGTGAGTCCAAAGCGCATGCAGGAGGTTGAGAACCTGTCCATAATGAACTGTATGTCCTCATGGGTGTGTGCAGCAAGCGCGCAGTCATCAGCGAAGAGAAATTCTCTCAACTGTGCCTCAAACACCCTGGACCTGGCGTGGAGTCGCCGCAAGTTGAAAAGTTTGCCATCTGTGCGAAACTGAATGTAGATGCCCCGCTCACAGTCTTGGAAGGCGTCAATCAGCATGGCAGAAAAGAGAATGGAGAACAGTGTGGGTGCCAGGACGCAGCCCCGCTTCACTCCATTTACCACAGGGAACGGATCCGACATGTCAGTATTTTCCTGTACTCTCGCCTGCATGACATCGTGGAAAGACGCAATCAGCTGGATTAGGCTGTCTGGGCAGCCGAACTTTACGAGGATCTTCCACAGACCACGGCGGTTCACCGTGTCGAAGGCCTTAGTCAGGTCTACAAAGACCATGTGGAGCTCCTTGTTCTGCTCACGGCACTTCTCTTGCATCTGGCGTACGGCAAACACCATGTCACATGTTCCCCTGCCTGAGCGGAAGCCACACTGTGCTTCAGGGATGACTGTGTTGGAGACATGGTCAACCAGTCTGTTCAGTATGATGCGGGCGAAGATCTTGCCGGCGATGCAGAGGAGAGAGATTCCACGGTGGTTATCGCAGGATGTTTTGTCTCCCTTCCGTTTGTAAATGTGGACAACAGAAGCATCCTTGAAATCCTGTGGGACCTCCCCTCTCTCCCAGATAGACTGGAACAGGGCGGTCAGCTTGTCTGTCAGCACCTCGCCTCCATACTTGCAGATGTCAGCCTGGATTCCATCCGCTCCTGGTGCTTTTCCTGACGTTGTCAGCTTCAGGGCCTTCTGGGTCTCGACCTTGGTGGGAGGGGCAGCTAGCGAGTCACTGACTGGTAGCTGTGGGAGGGCTGCAATTGCCTCGTCAGATACGGACGAGTCCCTGTTGAGGAGGGTGTTGAACTGCTCTGCCCAGCGGGCAAGGATGTCTTCTTGTCTGTCAGGAGGGTGGTCTGGTCCAAGGCTCGGACAGGGGTTGATCCTGTGACTCTCGGCCCATACACAGCTCGGAGACCATCATGGAAGGTCTTCATGTCGTGAGCATCAGCAGCGGACTGAAGCTCTTCGGACTTTCTCTCCCACCAGGTGTTCTTCATCTCACGCAGCCTCTTCTGCACAAGTTGCTTGGTTTGCAAGAACTGGTTCTCCTTCCTCTGGCAGTCTTTATCGGAAATGTGATCCTGATGCCGTATATGCAGTGTGTTCAGGAGCTTGGAGATTCCAGAGTCGTTCTCGTCAAACCAATCTTTGTGGCTCCTCTGTACAAAGCCGAGTGTGTCAGCTGCTGCTGTATTCACAGCATCTCTAAAGGTGCTCCATACCTCTTCTACATCAGTCGATGCAGGAATTTCTTGGAGAGCTACTTGGATTTGCTGCTGCAGCACGTCCTTGGTGATAGGGAGGCGGTGGTTGTTCAGCTTCTTAGGGGGTTTCTGCCTGGCTGGTTGGAGCTTGCGTGCAGGTCTGATGTTCATCTTGTTGCGTACCAGGCGATGGTCCGACCAACAGACTGCTCCTCTCATGCAGTGTGTAATGGAAACATCACCTCTTGGAACAATTACAGATAGAACACTTCCTGAAAAATGTTCCCTGCATTTCCCAGGGGCCTATGGGTTTGTTTTGTTTTGTTTTTATTTGGGGGTTGGTGAGGGGAGGGGGGGGTGGGGGGGGGGAGGAACACTTCGTTCTCCTTCGCTGGAAATAGATTAATGGAAGAAGAAAAGGCGGAAGTGTCTGGGACATTCCTTCATCTTGATCTGTCCAGTCGGAACGGGCGTCTGGTGGATGCTTATGTATTGAGTCCAGAGTTTGGTAGGAAGCGCTTCACTTCTTAGTCAGTAGCTTCCGCACCACCCAGCACTACATCCTACATTGACATCATCGTGTGCCAGTACCTATGGCGGCCTCATGACTATGAGCGGAGGTTAACCTATTAAAGGCCGGTCATCTGCAAGTTGTTACCCGCAGGCTATTCCTTTCATAACCGAATGGTGGTCATTATGTTGGAATTAGAGGTTTCTGACGGCAGGACAGTTATCAAATTGATGTGAAGGGTTTCTACTTCTATTGGCCTTTTATCCACCCGCTTGTCAAAAAGCAACATGCTGTTTGTGGTGTAAGACAGGCCGTTGGAATTTATGCCAGTGTTTTCAGCCGCTCACAGGTTCCGATGTTCATTTTCATGGTTACACAGCTTGGAATGAGTGTTAGCCTTCCAAACTGTCGAAGTGTCAGGCGCAAGCACGCACGCACGCACGCACACACACACACACACACACACACACACACACACACACGCACACAAGCTCGCGCTCACATAACAAATCCACAATTTAACACACGCTGCTAGTGGTAGTGGTCCGTATGCGTGTGTGTGCTAGTCTTTCGAATAGGAGGACAAGCTGAAGTCCTGTATGCTGATTGCACTTCCAGGAAACTTCTTCTGCTTCCTCCTTCGTGGGCTGCAACTCCCACACGAGTGGGTTTTTATGTGCAAGACCGTTTTTACCCCGCCATGTAGGCAGCCATAGTCCGTTTTCGGAGGCATTTCCAGGAAACAAGGTGGAGGGTGGTTACATATTGCAATGCAACACAAAACAATAATTATGTTATACGATTCAATGCAATGTATTGCAACACGATAGTTCCATCCACGCTTTTATGTATCTTCACATGCACGCTTCCAACAGACGATATTTTCACTCATTCTTACCTTTACACAATCTTCGTTCATTTCCCATTTCCGTTTTCAGTGCGTAACCAAACGTTCAACACTGCACGTATTCCGACATAGTCCTCCAACACATTACGTTTTCACCAATACTTGCAAAACGTTACATATTCCTACCCTTTTAACATGTCACATATTCCCAATCTTACATTCAACAAATCACACATTCCCAGCCTTACTTGTAACACATCGCATATACCCACCCATGCTTCCTATACTCACACAATAAACATTCCCACTCTTGCTTTCTACATAGCACGTATTTCCGCTCTTTCTTTTAGCATGACATACATTCACACCTGTACTTCCAACACGTTATACGGTCCCATTCTTACTTCCAACACAGCACATATTCTCAGCCAACCTTCCTGAACAGCATCTTCCAGCACAACACTTACTCCCACCTTTACATCTAACAAAACGCATATTCCCTGGGCATACATTCCAACTCAGCACATATCTCCATATTTATTTCCAACTACAACACATATTCCGACGTTTACTTCCAACACGGCACATAGTATTCACACCTTTAGATCAAACACAGCGCATATACCCAGGCATAGTTTCAACACAGCACATATTCCCAGACATACTTCCAACAAAGTATATGTTCCCATGATTATTTCCAACAAAGCACATAATTATTCCAAGACATACTTCTAGCACATTATGGGTTCCCACCTTTGCTCCCCACACAAACATATCCCCAGGCATACTTCCAACACAGTGAATGTTCCCACCTTTTCTTCCAACACATCATATGTGTGTCTACTACTTTACGTCTGACACAGCACATAATTATTTCCAGGCATACTTCCAGCACAGTGTATGCTCCCACATTTTCTTCCAACACAGTACATATTCCCAACTTTACGTGCAACACAGCACATATTCCCAGGCATACTTTTAGAACAGTATAATTCTGTCCCCACCTTTATTTTCAGCACAGCATAATATTCTTCGATTCCCATCCTTCATCCACCAGGTGTCAATTTCAGAATCGAACCCACGACCCTGAGATAAGAAACTCCCATCGCTTTAACCATTCGGCTACTGCGTCTTTCCAGTCTATTTTCCCACGCTACTCCTCATCCCGCATATCAAGTTTCCAGCCATACTCCCCACAACGCATATATTCCCAGCTGTATACCTACCCCCTCCCCCGCCCCCAACCCCCAAACCCAGCGTATGTTTCTATTGATTCCCAAGCCTATTCATTTCCCCTATCTGACCCGTGTTTAATAACCATACCTCGAGGCACTGTCATATTCACTCACCACATGTCATTTGACTGGTCAGTCATCACTAACTGATAATTATCAGAAAGAGGGGTTAATAGAGGATGCGGCAACATTTAATGTGTTTTATATGTTTTCCCGCAGTCTGTAACATCGATTGCTGAAGTCATATACCATTCTGTAGTTGGTAACATGTCCGGAATCCTTTTACTAATGGCTCCCCCACCCTATACGCCGCCACTCTACCATTAGGTCCAGCCCCCACCTCTCTATCTCTCTCCCATCCCTCCCCACCCACGTCTGCCTCCCCCTCCGCCCCCCTACCCACTCTCCACACCCTCTGTGTGTGTGTGTTTGTGTGTGTGTGTGTGTGTGCGCGCGCGTATGTGCTGACATGAATGAAAGCGTGCGTATCTAACTCACCTAACTGTAGTGGATAGACACTAAACAACTGAGAAGAAGAAGAAGAAGTATTTCCATTTAACCCCGCCCCCTCCCCCCCCCCCCTATCCCCGATCCCATTCTTGCAAAATTTTCCAACCCATTTGGCATGTATTCGTGTAGATACCATGAAGACGACCCCAAACTACCATGTGTTATCAACCATATACCCCCCCCCCCCCACCACCACCACCACCACCACCACACATTCTCGTCAGTACTCTCTTGCTTGTATTCAATCCCGTTCACACTCCCATCTAGTATTTTGTTCTCATTCATACTCCCCGCCCAGCATGATGTACATTTGTATTTGTATTTGTATTTCTTTTTATCACAACCGATTTCTCTGTGTGAAATTCGGGCTGCTCTCCCCAGGGAGAGCGCGTCGCTACACTACAGCGCCACCCATTTTTTGTATTTTTTCCTGCGTGTAGTTTTATTTGTTTTTCCTGTCGAAGTGGATTTTTCTACAGAATTTTGCCAGGAACAACCCTTTTGTTGCCGTGGGTTCTTTTACCTGCGCTAAATGCATGCTGCACGCAGGACCTCGGTTTATCGTCTCATCCGAATGACTAGCGTCCAGACCACCACTCAAGGTCTAGTGGAGGGGGAGAAAATATCGGCGGCTGAACCGTGATTCGAACCAGCGCACTCAGATTCTCTCGCTTCCAAGGCGGACGCGTTACCTCTAGGCCATCACTCCACTTTCCCATATTCCTCATCTGCTATAGGTGGATCATCCACACTTTTTCCCACTCAGTACAGTATGTGTTCCCACATTCCTCATCCAGTTTCGTTATACCATCCACCCTCCCCACCCAGAACCACAAGATTCTGTCTCACTCACGGATCACGCTTCTCTCGCTATATTATCTCATCCACGCCTATTCTGAAATAATGGGCAGTCTTTCCACGTTTGCAGCTTGGGGTCGATAATCACACGATGATGATCAAGCCTCTGGCACATAATATGATATCATTACATTTGGCAACTATGCTATCATTCTCCTCATTGGTTAATGTCAATGAGACAATCAACACAAATACTCCCTCAGTCTTCTTGGTAAACATACTGATTTATCAGTGTGTATCATTGCATTGTTGAGGGCGATCAGGGTAATTCCGTCTTATTTGGCTGACGTCAGTCTTTGTGTAGATCTAGCTTGACATTCGTGCCGAAACACTGGACAGGTCATTAACCTCCTCTAAACCATCCAGTTACACAGCAATAGCATTGACATGACATGATAAAGGACACGGTCATGGTGTAGGCAAATATCGAAAGTACGGAAGAAAAGGTAACTCAATGTAAAAGAAAAGGTAACTCTAATACTATGCGCAACGAGGAGCGCAGAAGAACAATAACAACGGTCGTCTGCTTTCTGTTTGCAAGCCACATAGTATAGTTCTTTGGGTTGTTTAAAACCCGTGTTTCTAGTGTATGTTTGTTGCAAGACAACGTTGACTGCACCTAGACACCATAGCCACAACCATCAGCTGGGCTGTTATAAACAATATCAGTTGAAAAACAGATGTTGAGACCGACTGGTTAGAATTTGACTGTTCGTAACTGATCGTGACTGTACTTTTCGAAAACCTGAAATTTGTACTTTTTTGAAAACAAACCTTTTTGTTATTAAAAAAAAATGTTAGTGGATTTTAATTCATATGCTTGTGATAATTAAGAATTTCCCTAGCAATCAGCAATCAAACATAGTAAGCGGCGAGCCAAAAATGAAAGTGGTAATCGATTCTTGATGCACTGACACTGATAATTTATGATACTTTCACTAGTTACAGAAATATAAGTAAAGACTGCTGCCATAAAGTTTGTGGATAATCTAAACCACAGGGAGACGAAGTGATCCCCTTTCCATTGCAAATGGCAGCGCAGTGTGAAAGTTGGTATTTGTCAATGTTTTAGCGAAAATATCTAGTTCAGAGATCTTAGTAGTAATCACTATGTTAGTTGATTGAAGGAGAGCTCCAAAGAAAAGCAAGACTGTGGATACAGATATACAAAGACAGTTTAAATAGAAATAGGTGAGTGTGTATTAGATTCAAGAAACAGATCTGAATCAACATAAACTGTGAATGACTTTGCCGGTTTGAAACAGCTGACACCGACAGAAACACACGAAATGTAAAACTGAAGGCCACTCCCATCTATTCTTTTTGAGTTGGGACGGGACAGGGGTGTCAAAACGTTGTTTGTTTTTAACACAATTCAAACATTGTGTGTACATAGAATAGATCTGTATATTAAATCAGTACCTCTTGTATATATATACCCATTACACCAAAACTCCCATCAGTCACTGTTTCTGAAATATTGGCGAAAAGAAAAAGTATAAATATGTACACACACACACACACACACACACACACACACACACACACACACACACAAGAACTCTATTCTATATCGGACATTATTGTTTCCTTTTTGTTCATGGCAGTCATCAATGTCTTTACAAAAGGAGTTGATTTTTTTTCGTCTAAAATTGTGACATCTGAAGTTTTTGATTACCGAACTTATTCATATATTCACATTTAACTGAATAACTTTGATATTTACTGGGTAAAAAGTTCAACTGAAAATGACACGCGCCGTTAGGCAGCAGTGCCCCCACGTACGATGACGATGATGATGGTGATGATAATGATAATGATGCTGATAATTCTTTATGATAAGTTCTGCGACATCATCTTTCGCCAGGTTGTGCGAGTGATACGGAAGCTGGAGCACAGCAAGAAGCGACTACGAACGCTGGTGGAGAAACTGCAGACGGTGTGCAACGACACAGACCCCTCCCTGTTGGAGGGCGTTTCTTCTCCCGTCATGGGCCCGGCTGTGGACTTTGCCAACCTGCGCTCTTTGTCGCTGGAACAGGTATCCTGGATTTCACTTAATAATACTGATACAAGTAACAGCTAAGCTGCGCTCAAATTTTCGCTGGAACAGGTATCCTTGAATTCACTTTATAGTTCTGACACAAGTAACAGCCAAATTGCGCTCTAATTTTCTCTTCAGCAGGTATCCTTGAATTCACTTGATAGTACTGACACAAGTAACAGCCAAACTGCGCTCTTTGTCGCTTCAGCAGGTATCCTTGAATTCACTTTATAGTTCTGACACAAGTAACAGCCAAATTGCGCTCTAATTTTCTCTTCAGCAGGTATCCTTGAATTCACTTGATAGTACTGACACAAGTAACAGCCAAACTGCGCTCTTTGTCGCTTCAGCAGGTATCCTTGAATTCACTTTATAGTACTGACATAAGTAACAGCCAAACTGCGCTTTAATTTTCGCTTGAGCAGGTATCATTGAATTCACTTGATAGTACTGACATAAGTAACAGCCAATCTGCGCTGTTTTCGCTTGAGCAGGTATCCTTGAATTCATTTGATAGTACTGACACAAGTAACAGCCAAACTGCGCTCTAATTTTCGCTTGAGCAGGTATCCATGAATACACTTGATAGTACTGACATAAGTAACAGCCAATCTGCGCTGTTTTCGCTTGAGCAGGTATCCTTGAATTCACTTGATAGTACTGACACAAGTAACAGCCAAACTGCGCTCTTTGTCGCTTGAGCAGGTATCCTTGAATTCACTTGATAGTACTGACACAAGTAACAGCCAAACTGCGCTCTAATTTTCGCTTGAGCAGGTATCCTTGAATTCACTTGATAGTACTGACACAAGTAACAGCCAAACTGCGCTCTTTGTCGCTTCAGCAGGTATCCTTGAATTCACTTTATAGTACTGACACAAGTAACAGCCAAACTACGCTCTAATTTTCGCTTCAGCAGGTATCCTTGAATTCACTTGATAGTACTGACACAAGTAACAGCCAAACTGCGCTCTAATTTTCGCTTCAGCAGGTATCCTTGAATTCACTTGATAGTACTGACACAAGTAACAGCCAAACTACGCTCTAATTTTCGCTTGAGCAGGTATCCTTGAATTCACTTGATAGTACTGACACAAGTAACAGCCAAACTGCGCTTTAATTTTCGCTTGAGCAGGTATCCTTGAATTCACTTGATAGTACTGACACAAGTAACAGCCAAACTGCGCTCTTTGTCGCTTCAGCAGGTATCCTCTTCCTGAATGGATTGGACTGGCTGGCAGATCGATAAGTGGACTGACTGAACGGTTTTTTGACTCATTTGTGTAAACAAAGTGAGTCTATGTTTTAACCCGGTGTTCGGTTGTCTGTGTGTGTGTGTGTGTGTGTGTGTGTGTGTGTGTATCTGTGTGTGTGTGTGTGTGTGTGTGTCTGTGTGTCCGTGGTAAACTTTAACATTGACATTTTCTCTGCAAATACTTTGTCAGTTGACATCAGATTAGGCATGAAAATAGGAAAAATTCAGTTCTTTCCAGTCATCTTGTTTAAAACAATATTGCGCCTCTGGGATGGGCACAAAAAATTAAAAAAATGAAGCCTAATTATCTGCAAACTGCATTTACTGTTATATTTATATTTTTTGTATTCTCTAAACTTGGCACTTTGATCTGATATTCTGACCCAACAACAAGAGCAGTCATTATTATTATTATTTGTTCAAACAGGAACTTCTTTTGCTAAGCATGGAATTTTTATTTATTTTGCAAACATTTTGGTGCAGATAGTAAAAAAGGGAAATTACTCTGTAATTAATGCTAGGGGACTTAATTTATCACAAGTGAGTCTTGAAGGCCTTGCCTCTCTTGTTCTTTTTCTTTTCTCCGCTCAAACAGGTAACTGACTTGACTAACTGGCATACTTGTATTGAGCTGTTCTGGGTTGTTCGGGCAGGCAAATGGTTTCACCGATTAGTTAACGTGTGGACCCACTCTTTATCACTTGGAAAGGTAATTGGCTGTTTGTTAACGAATTAATTGATCCGATTGACTGAACCATTGTTTATCGTTTAAAACATGTAACTGATTTGATTGACGACAAACTTGACTGGTTACTGGACCAACTGCTCATTCACACAACACAGATTGTTGATGAGAACAAGAGATTACATACATGGATCGACACCGTTCCCCATAATTATGTCATGGATATATGAACAGAGAAAGACAGACAGACACATATACACAAACATACATGCACACAGACACACACATACAGACACAGACAGACAGACAGACACACACACACACACACACACACATACATACACACGCACACACACACACGGTAAGCCAGTAATGAACACACACTTTGCATAATTTCTGTTGTTGTGTTTTTTCTAGCTTCTTCTGGAGGCGCTGAGGTCTGAAGACGAATCCCGGTCTTTACAAGGACAAGCGAACTTTATGTTGCAAAGACTGGGTACACGTGCACCCGAGCTGTTGCAGGCATTCCTCGCCATCCTCGATTCCTCAGACACAGACAGCTGTACCAGTTGCCAGAGCAACTGAAAAGTGCATTTGAACTGTTACTGGACCTATTGCTTCAATTTACGTGAAATCAAGAGGCTGAACATCTTCTGCATCATCTTGGCAACACTGAAGAAAAATATCCGTGAAGTGGCGCCTTCGCCTCAACATTAAAAAAAAATAATTGTGTATAAATTTTGACTTACTATTTCTCATTTTTTCCTGGAAAAATAAATGAGATTATAACGAGGTTTAAATGTAGAAAACAAAACAAAACAAACAAACAACTGCCCCATATTTATATATATATATATATATATATATATATATATATATATATATATATATATATATATATATATATTCAGACAGAATTAGATTCAGTCTACACAGATTTATCTAGTTTAGCTGTTGATTAATGCCAGGTTTTAGTTTTAAAATTCACCGATGTTTTAATGTTGTTTTTTTTTAGTTGTTGTGTTTGTTGTATTTTCTTCATTGTATTTCTAATCTATTGAATGGATTTTGTTTTTCAAGTGCTTTCAGTCCCCGTTAGGCCTTGAGGTCGGAAGGGCTATATATAAAGACAATCTTAATTGAATTGAATATTTAATCCGGTAAATTATCCTAGCAGCTTATTCTGTTTTAGGTTAATGACCTTACACAACCTGCTGGGAGAACTGAAAGAGCAACTTAGAAGAAGAATCTCCACAACCATTGTTAAGTGATAAAAGATCACAGACTGGTGATATGTGATTCTTTATTGTTATGATTATTATGATTATTATTTCATTATTATTATTATTTTTTTTTTTTTTTTTACAGACTAGCGCTATATATTCCCTGTGAATGAAATTACTTCACAAGTTGTTAAAATGAAATACACCTTTTCTTTTTCTTTACTTCTTTGCCCTCCCCCTCTCCCATAACCACCACCGCCTTCCCCGAGACCTCCTTCTCCCTCCTCCTCCTCTGCCACACAATCCCTACTTGGTTTCCAAACGTGTACATATGTATTTGTTTGTTTTGGGGGGGAAAGAAAGGAAACGCCAAAAAATTGCTAAGCTGTAAACTTTATCATTCGAAAGTTTATGGAAGCGTGGCCATTGCAGTCCTCAGGTTAATTTGAAGGCGGTTGCCATGACATAATTATTGTGAAGATGTTCTCGAATCTGTGACAAAACTGTCACCCAGTTTCTTGCTTTTTTTTTTTTTTTTTTTTTTTGACTGCCTTTTTCAACATATTCCTTTTTGTTTTCTATAGATTTTTAAAGGATGCTCATCCTTGGCAAAGTCAATTATCATAAGCTGCCATTCTGACTTTGATATAGATTGACTCAACGAGTGCAATCATTGAATTTATTGAATTGATAATTGATGATGATGATGATGATGATGATGATGATGATAAGATATCCAATTAATGTGGTTATGGCATACAGTGTAAACAGGCCTACTGCTTTGCGTCTGTGGACGGCGCGCAGCATAAACTGTCATATGTAAAATTGTATGCTTGTGATTTATGCCGCTGGTTGTAGTGGTGTTTATTTGCAGGCTGTGTTGTTGTCGTGAAGGTGTTATGTTGTACCCATGATTGTGCTGTTATGATGAACACATCGTGAGTGTGGTGATTATTAGCCACCCTCACTTGGCCTTGATGGTAGGTCCATGGGTGGGATGGGGTGGGGTGAGGGCGGGGGGGGGGGGGGGGGTGTGGGGGGGGGTGTGCGGAGGAGGGGGCCTGGGGGGCTTTGAACTATAATAATTCTATCATATTTTGAGTATGGTTGTGCTCTTAACATTAAAAGTACGTTTCGTACATCCCGATTGTGATTCTGAAAATACCTTTTTAACTCGTGTATTTGTTGCTGGGGACAACCTAAACCTTTTGATCAAAATCAGGACGGTAGAGTCTGTTTTGAAATCATGGCGGTAGATTCTGTTTTAGAGCTAATCCCATGCCCTTTTTCCCCTATAGGTATGGTAATCATCTGTGCCAAGCATACCGTTTTGAGACGTTGAACGTAGAATCCTAAGGCCCTTGATTTCATGACAGGTAGTAGTGCTTGTCATGGTTATCTTCAGTGGTTCATAGTTTAGTCACCCGCTAAATGCTTGAAAATGAATTATTTTGGTTTTTACTTTTCGGTGTCTTGCGCTGTGTCACATACTGGTAAAAGAGGTTTTTTTGTTTTTTTTGTTTTTTTTGGGGGGGGGGGGGGGGGGGGGGGGGGGGGGGACACACGCGGGTACAGACTGATTTAAAGGCAGGCTTACATTAGCATGCGCAGACACGGACATACAGACACGACTAAACACACACACACACAGACACACACGCGCGCGCGCGCAAGCATAACACACACACGCACTGTCTGTTCCATCAGCTATTCTATATGCCACATAAAACGCTTTAAAGGATGAAGGATTATACAGATGCACATATGTGAGTAAAAGAACCTTGTTCATGTGATGTGCATACATGCGTGTCTTCACGGGGTGAAGCAGGGAAATGGGGGCAAATAGGGAAGAGATAGAGAGGGGGTCGGGGTGGAGAGAGAGAGGGGTCGGGGTGGAGAGAGAGAGGGGTCGGGGTGGACAGAGAGAGGGGGTCGGGGTGGAGAGAGAGAGGGGGGGTCGGGGTGGAGAGAGAGAGGGGGTCGGGGTGGAGAGAGAGAGGGGGGGGGGTCGGGGTAGAGAGAGAGAGGGGGTCGGGGTGGAGAGAGAGAGGGAGACAGACTTTTAAGTAGTCATTTCTCTATATAATTGGTCACATAAAATGAGCTAAAGCATAGAGGCAGCTGGGGAGGTGGGGGGGGGGGGGGATATTTTGCGAGGTATCGAGGTTCAGATATGGATGAACAACAGTCGCTCAGTAACCCAGAAAACCTTCTTCTCTTTTTTTTATCTACTGATTTGTGTTCCCTCATTTAATGTTCTGCTCTGAATGTTCAACCATGTCTTGGTTACGGGGGGGAAAATGGATTGGATGTATCAAACATGTCTCAGACTTGTAATCACCCAATGAAACACAGCCAGAAAGCAACTTGAGGACTGGTAAGACTTCCGAAAGCTGTTACATCTGTGTCTGTCGCTAGTATCTACCAGTGTACATTTAGGCTTCTGTAACTTTTCCTTTTATAATCTCCACGTAACTCTGAAAGCTGTATCTTCTGTATTTGTTGTTAGCATCTACTAGTGTACATTAGGCTACTATAATCTTTCGCCTTTGATATAACATGGTCCGTATCTCCTCTCTCTCTGTCTCTGTCTCTGTCTCTCTCTGTCTCTCTCTCTCTCTCTCTCTCTCTCTCTCTCTCTCTCTCTCTCTCTCTCTCTATATATATATATATATATATATGTATACAGCTGCACCGTCACCAAAGACTGTCAAAAATAACTCTTAGAAAAATGGCATCAACGTTCCTACGTCATTTTTTATGATTATTAATGATTATCTTATTTAACACATTTTTAACCAGTCATATACTTATGCTAAACGTGCATTGTGATAATTATGACAGAATGTCTTGGATCAGTCATTTGCCTTTCTGTTAATCATTGATTTGTACGGGTCATCTCTTGAATTTTATATACAAAGCAAACGTTTAAAACTGTGTCTGTGAACTTGATAAAACAAACAAACTAACAAACAACCAAGCTATGATTTGCTGAACCGAGGCAAAAGCTAGAGGGTCTGTGGTAGACGTGCACTGTGTATGTCTGTCTGCATGCACAAAAAAAGCCTGGGGAGGAGCCAGTGCATGTTTTGTTAGGACTGAGGCAGTGCTGTACAGCAGACTGACATTATTATTATTATCATTATTATTATTATCAATTAAAAAGAAAAGGAAAAGAAAGAAAAAAAAATCCTGAGTGGTTTGATTGGATGCTTGTGTCAGTCTCTCTCTGTTGACATCCATCTGTCTCCCTTTTTTGTCTGTTTTCTTGTGCATAAAATAATATATTTTGACGCTCATTGGTTTTGTTCATACGTTAACATAAAAGGAAAAGCCTGTCCAGTATTATGTGTCTGTGAAAGTGAACAATACCTTCTACAAAACGTATTAGTTATGAGCTTATCTGAAACAGTAACCAGCAAACTGTTTGTATGTACGAATGATAGTCACTCGTGTCCGACTAACACCATCAGCAGAACAGCATAGGAGCCATCTGCTGTCCCGACCATCTGCGCTTGAATTTGATTATAGTGGATTGTCCAAGTTACGTCGTCCGCACTCTCTCGGCCAAGAGGGTTATAATTACAGGACAACGTGCGTTGTTACAGATCCCAAAGCCCCCAAGGCTACAGCACTGAAAGTCAGCGCTATCTTGCCTCCTAGTTTGCGAGTCAAAGTCCTTCACAAACGACTAAACTGTAGATGAATTCCCCTTGCAGTGGAGAAACTATTGATCATATAGCTTTCACTTTGCTCTTGGCCCAGCTGTAAGCATTATGTCAATCTCGGAAAAAAGCCAAGAGTTGAGACCACTCAAACTGTAGTTCCCGTTTACATAAAACACTTCGCTTTATATATATATATATATATATATATATATATATAGAGAGAGAGAGAGAGAGAGAGAACTCGCTTCATGACCAAGTAGCTTTTCTCAGAAAGGCGTGATAATGCTTAGAGATCTGGAGACCAAACGAAATATCCACACACACACACACACACACGCGCGCGCGCGCGCACACACACACACACACATACACCACACCACACACACACACACTGACGCCCATACACCGGAAATTTTTGTTCCGCTTTGCAATCAGTTCAAGGATTCTATACGTGGTAAATGAAATCGTAGAAAACATTTTAGTTATCACAGGTTGGCATGCATGCGCGCACACACACACACACACACACACACACACACACATACACATACACGCGGCATGCGCGCGAGTGCGTACAATTGAACACAGAACGCGTGCGCGCACACACACCCACACACTACACACGCATACACACACACGAACACAGGACGGCGCACGCGCGCACGCACACACACACACACTCACTCATTCACACCCCATCCCTGTCCTCATCTGACTCACACACCGATCATCAACACATTTATATTCCTCACAATGACAATGGCGCTTGAGTTTGGAAGAACTTTCCCTGACTGAGTTGGGACGTTCCACTTGAACTGACTTCCTTTGGGACTCAGGAAAATCCTGACCGTCCCACACCAGGCAACGTTCCGCCAAGCTGTGTGGTAACCGGAACACCAAGGCTGGCTGCGGAAAGAGTTCACCAATTCTCTAAACAGACAAAACACAAACAAATGAAAGAAAATGAAATAAAATAGAATAAAATGAATAGAATTAACAAACAAAAACCACTCCATCACTGTGTTTCGTGAAGGAGAAGGATACCCCATCATACATGCCAAGTGATCGTGGGACTTTGTGTGTGTGTGTGTGTGTGTGTGTGTGTGTAAAGAATAAATTTTCGTATTTGAATGTTCACTCCACCCCTGTGTTTTGTGAAAGAGTAGGAGGAGGAATTTGGTCTCGTTTTCTGTTACATATGGCGGTGATTGTAGACGTTTCCTTAAGTATTAATCTTTCACATCTGTATGTTATAGTTTAAAATAAAGAAGGGGGAGTGGGGAGCAGAATGGTGGATTGGAGGTGCGGGGGAGAGGGGGAAGGAGGCCGGGGGGTGGGGGGTGGAGGTAGATAGATTGTGGAATCAAAGGTGAATGTTTGGAAAAGATAGAATCCCCCCCATCAAAAAACGGAGTATGGTTGCCTACATGGCTGAGTAAAAACGGTCATACACGTAAAAGCCCATGCACTCGTGTACATACGAGTGAACGTCGGAGTTGTAGCCCACGAACGCAGAAGAAGAAGAAATGCAATAAAAGAAAATTGAGAGACTTCCGTAAGAGTGAAGTCAATTTAACAAGAGAAACAACTGATAACTGACTGTAAAAAGTCAAAAACATCAACGCGTTCCCAGTGACTTGTGATGACATACTTTCGTGCACAGGTCAGTAAGACTTCAACTCACAATGTTTTGTGAAGTGTTCCTTAAAAAAATAACAGTAATAACAACAACAACTATTACAACAACAGCAACAACAACAAAAGAAAAAAAAAGAAGAAAAAAAGAAAGAAAGACCTATCACATTTCGACCAAGAAGAATTGACTAAGATCCAGTGTAGGTAAAAAAATGAACTTGATTACCAGAATTGAAACTGAATTGAATTGATGAAGACAACTCCATCGCGCGCGTGTGTTTGTGTGTGTGTGTGTGTGTGTGTGTGTGTGTGTGTGTGTGTGTGTGTGTGTGTGTGACGGTGTGTGTGTGTGTGTGTGTGTGTGTGTGTGTGTGTGTGTGTGTGTGTGTGTGTATGCACTCGGAGCTCGCGAGCGCTCGTCAGTGTGTCAGTATTCACGTCAGTGTGTGCGTTCAGTTTGTGTGTTCATCCGATGGCACTGATGTATATGGCGCGGTGCACGCGTGCTTGCATGTGTGTCACGTTGTTCAGTGTGCATCAGTGCACCGGAACACGCACAGGCTATACTGGCTATTGTTATGTTGATATTAATCAGTTTATTCCCACCAAGTGTATGTGTTAATTTATTCATACCAAATGTTCACGTTGATCTGTTCCCACCAAGAGCTGACAAACGTTGGCGGAAGCATGCCCACTCTGTCCATGTCCGGGCTCATTTCAAGGAGAGAACAAGGACATGGCTTCCATTTTCAGCGAAAAACACGTGTCTATTTTTGGCGCCGCGCGCTGTCAGTGCACGAGGAGGGCGCGCGAAGTCAGGTCATTGACACCAGTCGTCCGCAGCACAGTGGGTTGTTGAGAGTTTGGCTTTGGGTGGGTGGGGAAGTGTGAACGTGCATGACTAAAATATGAGTGTGTTCGTTGTTCAGTTTTAAGGTCTTTTTCTCAGTCTTGCAAGATGGGATTGAGATGTGTGTGTGTGTGTGTGTGTGTGTGTGTGTGTGTGTGTCTGTGTGTGTGTGTGTGTGTGTGTGTGTGTGTGTGTGTGTGCGCGCGCGCGTGCGTTATTTATCTTTTACAGTCACTCACACTGAGGGCTTTGTTTGGAAGACAGTTAAGTGTAGTTAGGGTTAGGACAAGCAAAAAACCCCCAAAGAAAACAAAATAATACAACTAAAAACAACAACACACACACGCACACGCACGCACACACACACACACACACACACACTGTGACACACACACACAAACCCTGACGCACAACTGTCAGTTACAATCACTCCTTCAGTAAAGCGGCGACGAACATTGATGCTGATAATAAGCTGCAATTAATTTTTCATGATTTTGAATTCTCACTTCATATTATTTTATCATCGAGTTTTTAAAACGCTGACAAAAGAAACTCAGGGACCTGACCACCGTAATATTTTCATATTGCACTTTTGACGTAACTGCGTAAACTGTTTGTTGACTCACCCGTAGTCACGGTCGAGGTCGGTCAAAGAAATTATGAAGTGTGTAAATTTTGTACCCCTGTGAGAACTTACCCTGGCGTTAATAGTTTACGTTGTTTGTGGCGCCGCATTCGTGAATTGTCGTCGCCGTCGTCAGTTGTCATCATCATCGTCATCATTATCATCGTTATCATTACTATTGTTGTTGTTGTTGTTGTCCATGTTGTTGCTGTTGCCACCCTCGCTGCCGCTGTAATCATTAATTTAGTGATGTCAGTTGCCCACTTGAAGAATAGGTCTGTGGGGCCGGTGATTTGTTCACCTCTTCTAAAGCACCAAGAAAAGAACAACAACAACAACAACAACAACACATACACACACACACACACACACACACACACACACACACACACACACACACACACACACTGACACACACGAGTGCACCGTCGCGGCACACACTGACGCACGAATACACAATCACGCATGTAAAAAAAAAAATAAAAAAAAAAGAATAAAAATACGGAATGGAGGGCCTTAATCATAACAATAGACACTGCTTGAAAAGCATAATGATAATAACGATGGTTCCCGCACTAAATTAAACCCATTCCTATTGTACATATCGTTCAACGTCCGAACTGAACCTCAATGGGGAAAACCCTAGCTTGTGCCGCAAGCAATAAATCGTTATGACGGTTGCAAATGTAAAGCTGATGACTCCAAACTATGATCAGAATTATGATGAACATCACCGACGTCGTCGTCGTCGTCGTCGTCGTCGTCGTCGATGTCTTCATTATCATCATCATGCATTGACGTGTGTGTGAGACACACTTAACATACATAAGTTGTGTCATTGTGAGTGAGTATATCTATCATCTATCTATCTATCTATCTATCTATCTATCTATCTATCTATCTATCTACATACACACACACGTGTGTGTGTGTGTGTGTGTGTGTGTGTGTGTGTGTGTGTGTGTGTGTGTGTGTGTGTGTGTGTGTGTGTGTGTGTGTATGTGTTTGCACGAGCGCGCGCGCGGCCTGTGTGTGCACTTACAGTACGTACTCGTTTGTGCGCTTAACAAGGAATAAACAATAATATTTTGATTTAGTTACGATTTTTTTTCACCATTTTGTTCATACTCTGTATTCATTTGTTTGATTTCAACTGACTTCATATTTTTGTTTTGTTTGAATACTATTATATGCTGGTAATATCCACAATGTTTTCCCTTCAGGACGGATGAACGTGGACGGTCACTCCGCCAGTCACACAGGTGAGTGGAGGGGAGGAGGAATTTTTGTTTAATGTCCCGTCACACATATCGGTGATTGAAGGCATTTTGTTAAAGTATTTATGAATACATCTGAGTATTATCGGTTAGAAGGGGTGGGAGATGTGGATGAATGGAGGGTTGGGGGGAAACTGGGCATATGAGGGTAAAAATGTGGGTGAAATTTGGAAGAAAAAAACAACAACAAAAAAACCCAACAACAAAACAACTCTAAATACAGTTACAGGAAATTACTTAAAGGACTTCGTAAAAGAGAAGTCGTTAAACTGACAAGCGAAACAACTGATAATGAATGCAAAAAGTCAAAAACATCAACGTTCTCAGTCACTTGTGAAGACACACTTTCGTGTACAAAAGGCTTCATCAAACTACAGTGAAAAATTATATGCTCAATTGTCAGGTTACTAAAGCATATGCACTTGACATTAGAACAATACTTGGTCCGTAATGAATTTGATAATAGTCTGAGAGCTAAACTCAGAATTCGTCTGCGAATCGGACCAAAGTCTGAGAGAGTCAACTGACGAGGGGAAGAAATGTGGATTTAACCTAAATATTTTTCATTCCTGCAGCATTTTGTGTGTTAATTTCTGAGGGTGTGTCTGCGCGTTGGGTCTGTCGTGCT
The DNA here is from genome assembly GCF_041734735.1 of Babylonia areolata. Taxonomy (NCBI): domain Eukaryota; kingdom Metazoa; phylum Mollusca; class Gastropoda; order Neogastropoda; family Buccinidae; genus Babylonia; species Babylonia areolata. Next base: position 26,795,146 of record NC_134900.1, read on the forward strand.
GAGGTTAAGTATTTTCCCCCATTGGCTTCTTTTTCAGCAGGTGGGGCGTGGCAAAATTATGTAGATCAGTCATCATGCGCGCGCGCGCGCGTGCGCGCACAGGCACACGCACACACAGACATACGTACGCGCGCGCTGTGACACACACATACACATGCATACCCATCCACCAACAATCCACCCAGCCACACACACGTGACACACACACACACACACACACACACACAACCACCCACCCACATACCCACCCATACACCCATGCTCCTTTTTAAGCAGATGGGGCGTGGCAAAATCATACAGCCCAGTCCGCGTGAACACACACACACACACACACACCCACACACACACACACACACACCTACTCAACCCCACCCCCACACTTCCTCACTAACCCCCTCACTCCCCATACCATCCCACGGACCAGGAAACAATTCTGACTTGGGGGCCAAAACCCGGTATGTGCTCGTGCCGGCGAATCCAAACACGACAGCCAATCAAATTTGTCGCGATTGTTGTGCGACAATCCTGTGTGGCAGACGACATGTGTGCAGAGTTTCTCGAGTGTGTGTGTTATGACTATTCTTGTAAGAGAGTAAGAGTTCCGAGCCTACAGACGAGAAGCTACCAGGCCTGATGATAATTGGTAGCCAGCAAAGTTTTCATTTGCAATTTCATCACCACCGTCATCTACAAGCATCAGTCTACAGTAAGCATGGCAACTTCAATGCAGTGACATGCACGGGAAGTCATTTTTAAAGCCAGTGAACTTCTTCCGAAAATGGACAAGCTGTCGTATTGATTTGCGGATCCAGTTTCGCTTCTGGACACATTTTTTTTTTTATTTAAGAAAGTGTCTGTTGTCGGAAAAGCTGGTAGAAAACGAACATTGAATAGATCACCGTTGTGTTAAATAGGTCATCGTTTTGTGTAGTCAAGTGCGTACATGGATAACTCGGTCACCAGTGTTGTTTTGTTTTTGCGTCGTCTCGAAGGTAAGTGTATAAAATTGCATGCTTGTCTCGGCGTGGTGTGTGTGTGTGTGTGTGTGTGTGTGTGTTCTCAGCTTGTGCTTTTAATGTGTTTGCCTTTGTGAGACGTTTCCATGAAAACACGGCAATATCCACAATTTTCCCCCTCAAGACGGAATGAGCAAGGTGTGGACGTTCACTCCGCCAGTCACATGTCGGAGTAGAGGGGAAGAAATGTGGATATAGCCGAAAATACTGTAATATAAATCACATTGGGCGGATGGATTCCTTGTCACCTCCACTTCCCCCTCCCCGCCCAATGCCTTGGGTATGTGTGTGTCGTGTCTTCTAGAGTGCTGATGGAATATTATTCACAGGATTTTTTTCCCCATTTTGACTGTGCCGGGTGGAAGAGACGCGATTTTGTTTTTATTCCCCAATTCAGCAAATGAGAAACGAATTCATGTTCATTTGGACGAATTTCTAAGTCATCTACTTTCATGCAGACACAACAAAATCACAGGCTCAAAATATTACGTAAACGAAATCCCGTGGGGGAGATTGAGGCCATGTTGTGTGTGCGTGTGTGTGGTGTGTGGTGGGGGGGGGGGGATGGGAGGGGCGAGGGGGGTGTTTGTATACGACACGCGTGTGGTAAAATCTGTGGCGGTTTGTGTGTGTGTGTGTGGGGGGGGGGAGGGGGGTGTATGTGTGTGTGTGTGGGTGGGTGGGTGTATGTGTGTGGGGTGGTGATGGTGGTGGTTGGATTTGGTTGTGTGTGTGTGTATGTGTGTGTGGGTTTATGTGGGTGATATTTGTAATACATTTCATAGCTTATGATTAGTTTATGTCTGTGTTAGATTCCAAAATCGTCAGTTTGAACGAGGTTAATGTGTGTTCGCTGCTGTTAAGATGTAAAACGCTGCAGAAAAAAAGCAACAAAAAAACGCGGTGCATAAGATGAGTTATCACTACCTTGTTCCCAGGGGGCCGACTGATCCGGAGTCAGTTCTATATTTTTTCAGAAGAAAAGGGAACAGAAATGTTGTCATTGCAGCAACGATAGCTCTTACATTGTTTGCATCGTCGTTAAACGTTGCGACACGCGGACAAACCACCTGCAGTACTTTTCACAGCTGTCGCTTCTCATTGTGCACAGCGTATATGTGTCAGTCCCCACACTTTGACACCTCCGTCCCTGAAACTGGAACCGACACTGGAACTACGGTGCACGGTGCACCAGTCAAGACTGACATGCCCACACAAAATTGTACCCCCGCATTGTGTAAGCAGAAGCATGGATCCGTGTCATGAGAGTGAAGGCACACTGCATGTCATCCGTTTCACATTTCAGCGTTTTCCTGT